>NW_010561303.1:39562-57919 GCF_000687285.1 Phaethon lepturus | reverse complement strand
AAACAAGGAATCCATTCCCCACTCCCCACGGGCAGGCAGGGGTTCAGCCATCTCCAGGACAGCAGGGCTGCATCATGCGTCATGGTTTCTTGGGAAGACAGACGTCATAACTCTGAATGTCTCTTGTCCCCTTCCTTCTTCTTCATCCCAGCATTATATATTGAGCATGACATCATATGCTATGGAATATCTCTTTGGCCAGCCTGGGTCAGCTGTCCTGGTTGTGCCCCCTCCCAGCTTCCTGTTCCCCCCCAGCCCCCTTGCTGGCAGGCCAACACGAGAAGCTGGACTGTCCTTGACTACTTAGCAACAACTCAAAACATCAGCACTTTATCAACATTTTCTCATCCCAAATCCAAAACATATCCTCACACTGGTTTCTATGAAGAAAATTAACTCTATCCTGGCTGGAATCAGGACAAAAACTCTCCTCCAAATCCCTTTAAAACAGAGCAGTCCAACTCTCCTACTTGGCGTTTTACAGTCTACTAACAAAAGCCTTCTGAATTGCATCGCAGGCTGTAGGCTTCCCATTTTGTCTCTGAGGCATTCTTTGCTGCAGGGGGCTTTTATTTGTCTGTTCCTTTGAAGCTCACCGTCTGCTGCCTGTTCCCATCTCTCTCTGCTCTCTCTGCCTGACATATGTGAAGCTTGAACACTTTCCCTCGCAGATACTGCCTGCTTACTGCAGTCTTTAAAAATGAATCAAGCCAGGCAATAGTAATGATTAATGGCCTCATGCAAAGACAGAGCACCAGTCAGTAATCTATTACCCAGCTTGTCTGTACCAACACTGAGGCTGAGCCCCCTCCCCTGCTTACAGTTCTCTTTTCTGCTTTTTTTTGTGCGTGTTGCCTTTTTTCTGGTTTTCTTTCTCAGATGGGTCCAGCAGTCCATCATTATACCCTGAAACTCTTCCCTCCCTCCCCCTGGGACAGATGGAGCTTATCAGAATGATAAAGGGGAAAACAGGCGACATTAGTTCAGCTCTGTTAATGAAAAAGCATCTCCGGACTTAATTGGGTATGTGCATATGGAACAGGGCCAGCAGGAGAGAAAAGGGAAAAAGACACCCGGATGCCTTGTCCAGGGGGAGAAAAGGAGTCTTAACCCAGTCCTAGAAACTATAACTGCCGTCCATGTTCCTTTCAGGCCTATTCCCCAAAAAGGATAGATGCCAAAGCCAAGCAGGGAGAACCCACAAACACCTTCAAGTTGGACATCTTCTAGCAAAAAGCCTCAGAGCAGCAACAGCAGATGATAAACGATGTTACTTGACAGCCTTGGACATCACTGGGCCAAGGTCTAGACCCAGCATTTCTTGTTTGTCTCACAGTTTTGCCTTGCCCTCAACTGGGCAGGAGAAAGAGCAGGAGAAAGAGCAGTGTAGGAACAGATGGAGCTGCAGAGGGAACAGACAAACCTTCCCTGAGCATGGGGCCACATATGGCCACCGCAGCAGGAGCTGAATGGAGGGCCTGAAGGGGTTGTCTCCTTAGCTCTGCTGCCATGCTGCTCTGAGACCTTGGGAAAATTGCTTTCTCCCTCAGGTCTCCATTTCCTGCCTTCGTCTTGTCTACTTGATGCTCTGTAGGGCAAAGAGGGTCTTCTCATTGCACATCACCTGATCCAGCAGAGCCTTGGTTTTGTATTGGGATATGAGGTGGTCCTGCAACACCAATAACAGCAATGCTATCCCTGTGCATAAGTGAAAGGAGAGTCACAGGCAGCAGAGGTGGTTGATTTTTATGATAAGGAAAACAGAAAATCCCTGGCTATAAAAAGCAACAAAAAGAATTAGGTTTGCTGTCCTTGAGTATGACCCATTCAACTTCACATCCAGTGTTGGCTTTTTTTAGCGCAGCCTTATCCACCAGTGCCTTGTTCAAAGGAATAATTGCCATCTGGAGCTCATACGGGAAAGCATTAGGTCCTTGACTGAACATGTATTAATTCTGGTGCTCTCACCAATAAAACATGCTGGTATGAAAAGGCAAAAAGGAAAAAAAAACCCCAAACAACAAAATTAGACTTAGACTTTATTAGAGATGTGTACAGAGGTTACCCAGAAGCAGCAAAGTGACTTTCCAGTGAGTAGACAACCTGTGAGCTAGCAGAAACCAAGCAGAGCTCAGTAAGCAATATTTAACAAGCTCCCACTGTTTTTAAGGTAATTTTGGCAGAGAGGAGAAGAAAGTTAAGAAAAAGCTCCTATCTTGTCTCCCTTTACTACTCATCTTTTCTGGAGAAAAATAAAATTGCTACACAAATGCATGCCACAGCCTACAAGTACCTGATACTGACTCCAGATCTGGATTAAATTAGAAGGCAATTTATATATATATACACATCTATTTTGCCGTGTTCAGACAAGGTAACCAGGCTCAACTGTATATTGGTAGGGTTAATATAACATCAAAGGACTCTGCTCTGCCAAAGGTATTTTGATCTAATGGGTGGGAAAAAGGAAGGACATGGAAGCTCTGAAATGAAGCAGTGGCCAGGAGGTGCAAACCCATCTGTTGTTAGACAGAATGTTCTTTTTTGGCTGAATCCTAAATCAAAATATCTGTTCTTGTTTTCTGATTTTTTTTCTGCTTTTCCCACAATATTATATATACATATTCTCTTTCAGCTCCTTTCAGGAAAGCCATTCACAGCATACAGTGAAAAGGCACTTAACATTGAATCAAAATGTTTTGAAGACAATTAATATCTGTACTTATGAAATCATTTTGGCTTTTGTAAATTATAGAAAAATATGCTTAAGGGTAAGGTTTGTATTCAAGGAAAGAAAAAGTGAGAACCTGGCCCTGGAATTCTCCGTTGTGTGGTTTTCTTGAGGAAGAAGCAGAGTCAACGTGTAAGTGCACTAATGAGAAAAATACGGATTGGAATAGTACCCTCTGTTCCAGGCTGGATATAGACATTCTCAAGGAAAGAAAAATACGTGTTGTGTTAATAATTTGTATGTCAGTACCCAACACACACTTCCAGCTGGCATCTTATGCATACGGAGAGATAGGGACCATTTGGTAGAAGGAAAGTTGGTAAATCAAACTATTGTTATTGGAGCCTTCTTAAATCTGTCAGATCTCTGAAGAAAAAATAATAAAACAATGTGCACATTATTTCCAACCTGAACTTTAGATTTTCCTGCCTAAAAATTTGTTTGATTATTTTTCTCTGCCATGCAATACTCCATCATTTTATGCCTATTTTAACTAGTGAGCTTTCTAGAAAGTAATCTATAAAGCTGGAGTTGATTTTACATTAGGGGATGGTATGTCATTGTCACTAGTTCTTCACATAACATTTTTTACTCCAAACGAAGGAATGAATGTGAGCTCAGCTGGCAGTTACACAGAAGACTCCCTGATCCATGGCTTTGCTTGCAAAAAATATTCTGTACTGCCTCTAGGGTTTCTAATCTGTTGCCACCTATAACCTTCTTGACTAGTAAATGCAGGACAACACAATATCCTTGGTGTTTTAAATGGTATTTGACAACTGAATCAACTGTTTGTTCTCCACCGACTGTAACAGAACATTTATGAAAATATACAGTCATGTAGAATCCAGTAAAGGTAAATTCATTCTCTGTAGGGATTAATCATGATGTTGGTGCAACATTGCAAGAACAACAACAAAGAAACAAATGAGAAAAACAGAAGGAAAGGTGGATTTGACTTTCATTTTATGAACAAAGCGGTGGATTTGACTCATCTGCACTAGCAGAGGTCTTGGCAAAGTGCACAGTCATTTTGAAGTGGTTCATTCAAAAGACCATTACAGATCTTGGGCTTCATAATATGAACTGGTTTTATCCAGCCTGAGGAAAGTGCAAAGCTAGGAAAGACTTGCTAACTTTATAACAGCCTCTCCTAACTTTTACAAATTTTGGCCTGACATACTTCATGATACAAGTTATTAAATTCTCCCAACAATTCCTGTATTTACCCAACTGAGAATGCTTCTGTAATAACTATCTTTTTAAATACTCCCACCCTTTTCAGAAAGACCTAGCTGATTGATAGAAAAGTTATTCTATTCCCATGGTTATTTACCCTAATAAACAATGTTTGTACCATATTTTTAGTCTGCTTGTATGTATGCTTGGTTTCCAGGCCCTGGATTTGGATCCAACATTATGCAACAAATCAAACATCCCCCACCACATTGAGCTGTACTAGCTCCCTCTGTTCCTCATGGGACCTGTCTTACTTAAGTCCAGTTTAGCATTAAACTATTGCCAATTCTCCCACCCCCCAACACCTCTTAAGGCAAGTTAGTGTGAAAAGTCACTGGGAAAACCTAGTGATTATGTATAGGATTTAAATCTCATTGAAAGTATTTAGCAGGAGTTGTACTTGGTTAGAGTGGCCTTCAGTTTGTGCCTCCTGTTTCTAATGGGGGAATGCCAACGAGTTAAAAGGGATGTCACCGTCGAGCTGTATCCCTCCCACAATAAATGGGATGTGAAGGAGGCTCTCCTGGCTGCTTCACAGACCAAGCGCTGAACGTCTTGACACTTCCTGAACTTCGCTTTTTAATTGCATTATGTGATCACTGTCAGCTCTGGGCATCCCAGGTGTGCTCAGCTGAAATTGTTGTTTTTCCCTAGAGCTGCTCACCTCCGTAATAGCCCTGCCACCTCTCATTAGCACCTTCCCAAAGGTAAGCCAAACAGACACCGCCATCCTGGTGCAGCCCAACATGGGTCATTTCCATGAAACAGCAGAATTCATTATGAATGAGCACTGGAGAAATCCACAGCAGGCAGAAGACAGAGAAATAAATGGGGAGAGACTTTAGAGCACACCTCACGCATCTATAATACAACTGCTTGCCAAAGGGAATGACAGCTTTGATGTTTTTTTTCTTTTTTTTTTCCTTGGTACAGTAAGTCCCAGACTCTAAGCACAGCCCAGCACCTTCCACAGGTTCTGAACTGAAGATGAAAGCAAATTGTAACTCGGTTTCTCGTTTGCAAAGGGCTTGGCAGTTAAGACCGCACCGTGCTTTGACATTCCTCTGGACTTCCCAGACTGAAAACTTATTTTTTAAAAGGGCAGGAAGAGACAGTGAGCCGTCGCTGCTTGTTGAGGAGGTACTTTCTCTTTCCAGTTATAGCCAAGTCTGAGTGCAAATTGCCTGTGATACTATTAAGAAGTAAAAAGGAAAGGGAAGGTCATATATTTATATAATCTAAGAGACCGCGTGAATAATTCTGTATTCCTTAAACTTACATATGGAGAGTTTCAAGGAAACCTCTCCTGCTCTGAAGAGGCAAGAACCCAAAACTAGCCAAGCCAATCAGGTCAACCCAATAAATAAATATATGCAAAATTTTGAAGTTCTTCCTCTCTACTTCAGTAGACTCACATCATATTACAGGGTCGTCAGACAAAGACTTATCCCCAGGTGAGATTCCCTTGCACTACTGCAGATAATTTATAACTCAAAAGAGTTATAAAGCAGGTATGTTTATTACAGCGCCGGGTGCAGGGGGAATTGCTCCTCCTAACTTGCACGCCGTTTCGGCGAGCAGGCAAATATTTATTACACAAAAACATACATATTCATATGATTACGCAATACAAAACATACATATGAGGTGAGGCGGAGTAGTTCCAAAGGTTTGCGTCAGTAGTTTGTTATCAGTGATCTGTCTCTGGTGGTCTTTTACTTCTTCAGGGGTCTTTTCTTCTTCTTTTGTCTTTCAGTCATTTACACCTGCTCTCTTCTTACTTGATGATTTCAACAGTTGTTAACAAGTTCTACCTGGTTCTGTGATAAGACTATCATTGTAGTTCCTGTTATCACTTCCTTTGTTTAGCAAGTCAGTCCTTGACAAATATCAATATCTAAGTGTTTAAAAGCAGATAGTTATGCCTCTATATCTCTTTTGTGATTGTTTTGCTGTGCAATTGGGCTCTGGGTTGCAAAAATTGCAAAAATTGCTGTTTGTTACACATGGAGAGCACGTACCCTTTCTTTAGCATGCAGTTGGGGTGGTGGATTTCTTCTTAGGCAGCAAGTGAGTGTCTGGGGATATTTTAAAGTGTCTGTGTGGCCTGAAAAGGGACCCATTTAACCAGGAAGCTCTGAAAGGAACTTACCAGGAAAGAACATCCCAAGCAATTAACATACCTACTTCTCATTGAAATGTGCCACTTAAGCGCAATAAAAGTGAACGTCAGCCCTACCAACAAGGCAAGGGGATTGCCCAGGTGTTAGCAGTACTTACTGTCCATACCAAGCCCTTGCTCAAAACTCTGGCAGGCATTTTGTAATTTTCTCTCACAGTCATTCTGCCTAAGCCCGTGCCTGTATATTATTCCCGATTTGCCCATTGGAAAGTCAATACTCAGACCTGTTTCTCTGTCTTTGCCTTCAAGGACACACTACATTTAAATTCCTGACCTCCAGTACACCATCCTGTTTCCTTTCAGAACATCATCTAACTGCATTGTTGATCTGCCAGCAAGTCAAGATCTTGCAGCTTTTTAGATACCTGAGCGTGCAGAGACCCACACTTGCACTGTTTGTTTTTTCTAGTGCTAACACAGAGAGATGGACTTTAGGAAATGACCATTTCTGCCTGCAGTCTCCAAGCTTGCACATGATCTTCTTGTGGGTCTGCACAAAGTGCCTACCCCAGAGGAACAGGGCATAATTTTTTTCATGTTTGCAGACTGCTTTGAGTTGCCTGAATAGAAAATATTTCCTGGGCAGAAGAAAGGCAGCCTTGGATGTATTTAACACCTTGGGAATAGGCAGCAAAACAGTCATCTGCCACTTACTGTGTGGCCTACAGCAAACGCTGTCACACCAAGTTCAGCACCTGTGAAAGGAGAAGAATATGTGATTCATCTCTAATACAAGTAATAAAATATATTGTAGACCTCTACCACTCACCTAGCCCACTTAATAGGGGTAGAAATCCAGGCGCTTTAAAACATGATTCATCTCTCATTGTTTAGCTGTCTACTTTAGGATGAGAAGAATTACCCTCTGGAAGTGCCTGTGGATTGCAAAGGGAGTTCAGGGTGACTGTCACAGGTGGCTCCGTTTGTCTGACGAATCTCTCCTAAACTGCCTCATTACACGTGTACGCAGAGCCCAGCACAACAGGGCCCCAGCCAAAGCTAAATGTTACTGTAATACCTGTAATAATAAAGAGAAGCTGCTGCTGGGTGCAAGCTGTGTATTTGGCTTCCCTGTGTTGTAGACCGGTATCTCAACGCTGTGGCTGTTCCTGTTTGCATTCCCCTTGTTTACTACTGAAGCAGCCTTCACAGAAAGCTTGTGAGAACATGCGACATGAACGGCACACAAAATACCACCATGGTTTAGAGCCCGCATTGAACAAGTTCATTAGGGCTTTGCAGGACTTCTCCAGGGCAGGTGGGTACCACCACCACTCCCTCTCCAAAGGTTTTTGCCCATAGCAGATATCAGCAGGCAACGTGTTTCTGGATACAAGGATATAGGGTTCACTACTCACTGCTGATACGTTCGTTAGAAGTGGGTGACTCTTCCCCTCGATTTTGAAAGATTGAAGGACTCCTTGATGTCTCTGCCCTAAGCCTTTGCATTGACTCAGTGGGGTGCATTTGTTTGAGGGGCCTCATCTGCAGGACATCAGTGTAAAGAGCAGCCCTGAGCGAGCACTTGTGCCTAGGCTGTGCCAACAACAGGAACTGCCAGCTACCACGTTGTGAGCACAACTACTCCTTGGCACGAGGTGAAGATGCAGACATTTGTTGCTGGTTTGTATCAGCTCTTTCCTTCCCATGTGAGCTTGCTCCATGACCTGAGCCAAACAACCTCTCTTTTGCTTTCAAAGGACACTCTTTGAAAGTCCTCCTTGAACTACTGTTTATTTACAGCTGTTTAACTGCAGCACTGCCATTACCTCTCCGCTGTGCTCCAGGATTCGCTTCATGGCATGGAGTAAGCCATTCTTTTACTCCGTTGTTCTCTGTGCCAAGTTATCTCACTTTCGCTCTCCCTCTACTCCCCCATTGTGATGCTTTCACTTGACATCAGGCCCACACACTTGGGCTGGTGGATGTGTGGTTTGGACTTTACTGAATGAAACTCTCTGAACCTCCTATCACCGCTCCCAACACACTGTTTATGAATATGCATATGCTCTGTGACTGCTCACAAACCATAAAGAAAGACTGCAGTGCCAGTCAGCAGCTGCTGCTGAGCTGGATTCCAGCCTCCGTCTAGAATTACACCCAGAGATGGACTGTGTCAGAACAACCCTCACTCACGAGTTAGGATGTTTCTGATTTTTCAGCTGTAAAGAGGGATTTCACTTTGATGAATAGCAAGGTGCCTGTTGCATCCTGTGCATCACAGCAATAATACCCCAAAATATAAACAGTGCAGCAAGGGATGGGGCAGCATTCTGCGATGAAATGAAGTGGCTGCAGTACTGCTGGGCTCAATCAGTCATCAATGTCTGCTGTCCCCCTACTCCCACAAATTGTAAGATCTGAAAACAAATGAAAGCAATATTGACTCTACGACTCTACTTTTCCTTTGTTAAGACTGGAGAATTCACAACAAGGCTTATATCCCAAGCCTGGAGTGCCTCCTCAGAATGTTATTAGTCACTGACTATGGGAAATACCATGCTAGAAAAGGACACAGATAGTGCTACATCAGCTGCCTTGGATGTCACAGCATAAAGACCAGCTCTCTGAACAGCTGTCCCACTGGGAATTAGCTTTGGGTCCAAGGGCAGGATGGTAGACCTTGAATTCCTGGACTGAGACCTCTGCTCTGTTGTCATATTCTTGACCAAATCCCTTTGTTGCACTCCAGCTTGGTTTTTTATTTTCTTTCTGTGAGAAAAGGAGCAGAAGAACCCTCCCGCCTTTTTTTTCCCCCTGAATTCCCAAGCTATAACTCAGGCTTTAAGAAGAAATAGAAAATTTACAGGATTTAAGATTAAATAAAAAAGCCAGCAAGATCAAAATTGTGGCTGTCTTTGGCATATGACACCCTTCCGTCCTGCCAGCTCTTTTCTACTCTACTGCACAGACAATTGGTTATTCTGGAATCATAATCAGGAGAATTTTGTACCTCCAAAAATCTCCTCTATTTTCAGAAACTGGAGTGATGAACAGCTGACTTTTGATTCAGGTGTTTTCTTGACCTAATCAGACAATCTACTTTTAAACACCTTCCTATCAAAAAGACTGTATGAGAAGGATTTTGGCTTCAATAAACCAATGCCTTTCAGTGAAACAGTTTTGCAGCTGTAAAAGCTGATCAGGAGAGTGCTGGCAAACTCGAATCCTCTTCTCTGCACCATGCAACCAAAGGGGAAAAGTAAGGACTGGACTCAAGTATTTTACCGTGGGGTGCCTGCCTGTACTGACTGAGCAGGGGTCCAAGGTCTAGCCTCTCTCTTTAGCAGATTCGTCCATCTGCCTCAAACTTTACACGCAGTAGTAGGCTCTTGCACATCTATTAACCATTTGCAGTAAGTGGTCTGAGTATGGTCTTAAACATAAAGGTCATTAAATTCTGACAGGGAACAAGAAATCAGCATGTATGGATACTAAAGCTGTGTATCTAGAAGCAGCATTCGCAACATGGATGGAAGAGCCAAGGTCAGACCTATTCTGGTTGGACTGCTTTAGCTCAGTGTCCATTTCAGGTCTGACTGTGGACAATGATATGTCATTCATCTATGAACGATTCACACCCCTTTGCAGATGACTGAGCCAAAACCTTTGGCAATAGACAAGATCGGGAAATGATTCACAGTAATGAGTGAAATGACTGAGGTAATTTTGTGCCTAGATGGAGAGCGGGTCATCAGGTGCTCCATGGTGATCACTTTGCTGTAATCTAACAGCCCAAGTTTCACTGAACCCAGGTACTTAACTCTGTTTATGCTCTGAGTCAGACCCAGGTATGTAGTAAAATATAACAGCTTAAACCATCTTCAAGATGTTTCAGTTGAGGTGAACCTCACAAAATCACCCATGCCAGCCCAGATGACAGATGACAACTCAGCAATGCATTGGATAACACACTTTTATTATTGATTTTAATGACCGAGAGGCAAAGAGTGCTGTGTATGTGTTATCCCAGGGCGCTTCTCTTGGTGTCTTGTTCTTTTATGGATCTTTTTTTACTGAAATTCACCTTCAAGGATGCTTTTCTGATATCATTATGTCAGTCTGGTACAGAGCTATTTAATTTTGCATTTTCTAGTAAAGAGACAGAGAGAAGACTTTCAGACAATGCTGTCTGCCATCATTTCAGTGTTTCAGAACCACCCTTGATCACCTTGTGTTTTGTTCCTGAAGATCTGATCTGTGTTGTATTTAATGTTTAACAAACATTACAGTTTAACCTGTACAGTTAAACATAATATGTTTAACCCAGCTTCATGCTACCCACTGTCAGGTGGAAGTCTTCTTGGTCCCACCAAGCACTCCAGGTTTGTTGCTTCATCCGCCCCCGACTGCCGTGACAGCTTTCTTTACACTCAGTGCTAACGGTACTGTCTATGTTTGAGGTCAGTGAATATTTCATGCCTTCACCTTAGAGACTGTCTGGGTCATCCATTGCCCTTTTCAATCTTGCAGAGATTTCAGGTTGCTTATTGTTCATTTTATCTTACTTACACATTAGCAGTTGACTTTTGCCAGCCAGATCTTCATCCAGTTTCTGATCAATGTGTACTGATGCCCTGTGCACAGTGGTATTTCACTTTGTGAATGGGAGCAGAGGTGTAGGAGAATTTGAACAAATTTTCCTCTATCCTTTTCTAGGAGGAAGCTAGAGATCAGTGTACCATCTAGCCCAATTTTTGGTATTCTACACTGTGCTGATGCCGAGGACTTACAAGTCTGTATATTCCTGGACCTGAACAACAAAAGCACTTTCAGAGGTAAAACCACACCTTCTTTCAATCCTGAGCTATGAAAACCAATTGCGATTGACTTTGTAGAGCGCAGTATCTTCTAGGTAGGAGTTGTAGTGGTCATGAGCAGATTGCACTGAGACTTCACAAACGGGTAATGATGCATCACCCACTGCGTAAAAGTTTGTCCCTTGGTCAAACATGGTCTGTGATGAAGAGTCATCAGCCAGAGAGAGCCCTCATTGGAGTGCTGTGAATGAGGACCAGTTTTTCTGCATGTTCTTATGCAATGAAGAGCATCTCTTGAAGAAACATGCTCCTCGGCTCATAACGTTCACCTCCACAGGGAAGATGCCTGTTGTCGACACAAGGACCCAATGCATAGGGTCACATTGTTCTGCAGGGTGAATTCGCTCCTCCAGGTACCACCAGTGCTAGTACATCCAGTCATCCTAGATGTTATATCTCATCTGCTAATCTTTGCTTTGTGCCCAGGCTGGAGGACAGGTAGGAATGCGATTTACAGTTATGTCTTTCCACTTCCATCACCCACTGGAGGTACTTTGTGGGGTTATATGGAAATCTGGACCTCTGTGCCTGAGGGATGTCTTTCCCAGAACAAGTCAGGGTAACATAGACAATTTTGTCAGCTCCCCCACACTGAGTCTTATACCACCTTTAAAAGATTTATGTGGCACCCACAGACATAAAGGAACATTGTCAGGTCAGTGGGAACTTTCCTGTGCTTACTGGGGCCACCATGCTCGAATCAGAGGGAGCAAGGATAGATGTTCCTCAGCCTCCAGTTCCCTCTCCACTTCCTCACCCCTTCACTTTTCAAGAAAATGGACATGATCCCTGCTGGCTCCCTGGCCCTGCTGTTAATCTTCTTGAAAATAAGAATTTGCATCTTGATGGACCTCAGAACATTTTCAGAAGATTAAAGTGTCCTTTTCCTTCCCCACTTCCTCCTCTGAAGTGATGACCTTATTTATCATCATTTAATCTGAGCGGAAACTGAGTCACGAATTAGTTAAAGAACAAGATAAAAAATAACAGATACCTGTCCAAAGAGCCAACTAAGCAGAATTTAGACATCCATATTCAAGGATCTTTTTTAAAAAAAGCTTGCTTGACTTGCCTATGAGCTTGAAATATCTTGGTACTTAGGTTCTGGTGTCTACAATTCATTGTTCACTTAATCCTGAGCTAATGAGAACTGAAAGCACCAACCATATTAGATGGGACCCAGACAAAATGCTCTTATAGTGCCAGTAAGTTTGAGTTTTGTGAGGCATTTGAGCCTTCTGAGGGATGGCACTGAGGAACAGTGGTAACTGCACAGTCATATCTCATGTGACCAGCTGATAAAAGACAAAAATTAAATTACTTCCCTTTTTTCTTTTCCCAAGACCTTTGTTTTCACATAAATTGAACTGTCTGGTAGAAAAATCTCTTCCAGGATCATTTCTAGAGGAAGGAAGTTCAAAACAACAAACTTCAGTCTCAGATTGGAATGCTTGTTTTATTTATCTTAGTTACAAAAGACAAAATGAAAAGAAAATATCACTTCTGATTGAAAGGTTCCTTTTTCCACTTTCGGCATTAAAAAATCATAACCTAACTCAGCCTTATACACACGGCAACCAAAACAGCTCTGCAAAACTGTTTGCCTAATTAGAAAAGGAGGTTTTAAATGAGCTTGAGTCATGGGTTCATCTGTTTGGGGACAGATAGTCCCAGTGCCCCGCAGCCAAGCAACTAGTCTTGGGGAGAGGTCTCTGCCTTGCTGCCTTGGGGTCTGTTGGGGTGTTTGACACACACCAGTCTGTTGGCAACTTCCCTTTCTCCTTTTTTCCACATATTTTCAGTGGCCACTGTGTAGTGACCTCCATGCAAAAGAGGCTGGCAGACAGCTGGTCGGTAACTGCAGGAATTAGATTTTATTATGCTGTAGGCAATGAGCCAAGAGGACTTGGGAGCTGGCTCATACACCTAGCGCAGGTAGGTAATGTGGGACCTAGGGACTCTAACGAGATGATCGTGTGACTCCATGTCCTGAGATCCGCTCTTCTCATTGAAATACTGCATGCTGGCCAGTTGAAAAATTGTTGAAAGAGAAAAGAGGAGTCCCTAATGGCTGAAAAATTAGTTGCATCAATAAACGCCATCTTAAAAATATTCTGCAACTCCCACCAGTGTTTCTTAGTCTTCTTTTATGTATAGATTTAACAAAAGGTTAGAGTTCGTTAGTCCGAACCTTGGAGGCATGTGCATACACAGATACAAACACCAAAAGGAAATATTCTATAACGCATAGATAGGAGTTAAGGAGAGAATGATACAGCACAAAGGGAAGTGCTCCAAAACAGTGCTACAGGAAAGAGCATCTCTTGGATGAGTAGCACGGATTAATCCTTTCTATTATTTCTCTATTCATTTTTAGATCATAACTTTAGCGTGGTCTTGAGACAGCTCCACAGAACAAAGCTCTTTTAGTAAATTATATTGCCATCAACATGGCTACCATCTAACTGCCATCTCTATGATATCCTAAACAGACAAACCCCCTGGGGACAGGAGAAGAAGACATGAGCCACAACTGCAGCAAAGCAGATGTAGACATGAGTGGAACCACCCTGCAAAACAGTCAGTCCCTGCATAGGTGGGGAAGGAGACGAGCTTCCATGAGCAGAAAATTTCAGGAAAAGGTTGGGCTAAATGCTGGAGTGGGAAGAGATGACCCTCTCTGAACTGTAAGAATGGCCCTTCAAGTTTTGGTTTTAAAATAAAAGAGAAGATTTGCAGTGAAACCAGGAATTGGCGTGTAAGGCACTGACTTAATTTACTCTCAGCTTAAGTACAGTGGTCATTTGCTGTTTTTTATTTCCCTCCACCTATGTATTTGCTTATTTATGTGAATGCAGCATGTGTGTATGTGTGTGAGTGTGTGTGGCAGGGTGAGAGGAAGAAGAAATCAGAGGATTTTTCTCCTGCTGTTTTGCAGATCCCCTTCTGAACCTTACGAACCTGTTCAAGAAACAGCAGTTAAGGCACTCCTCCGGGTTCTTCCATGCCTTATTTCTGTGACACACAAGTTGAAAAGAAGAAGAAAAATAACCTGGACTTACAAATCGATCACAGGACAATTATGAACCATAACCATGTTGAATGTGTGAAAAAGATGAATCACAGAATCACAGAATCACAGAAACACTAGGTTGGAAAGGACCTTCAAGATCATCAAGTCCAACCATTAATCCAATGCCACCATGTCCCCTAAACCATGTCCTGAAGCGCCACATCCACACATTTCTTGAACACTTCCAGAGATGGCGACTCCACCACCTCCCTGGGCAGCCTGTTCCAATGCCTGACCACCCTCTCAGTGAAGAAATTTTTCCTAATATCCAATCTAAACCTCCCCTGGCGCAACTTGAAGCCATTTCCTCTTGTCCTATCGCTAGTTACTTGGGAGAAGATGTGAATGATGAGAATGATGTGAACGCTGTTGTGTAAGCTGAGAGCTTATTGGGAGTGTCATAAAACCAGCAAGTTCACTTTCACTTAGGCAAAATGGGTGCAACACGAAATACATGCAAGAAAAAATGCTGCAAGAACTGTTAGAGCTAAGGAGAGCTTCTTTTAACAGAAAAAAACTGGAAGAGCCTGGCTTGGAGGGAAGGCTAAGTAGGAGTATGCCTGGTCTCCGGCGTCTTCTTCTAGACAAGCAGCAAGGAGGAGGAAGAATTATTTTAGCTGCAGGATGAAGCTGGCACCAGGACAAAGAGCTAAAAACTCATCTCAGATGAATGTTGGCTGGAAATGCAAACATTTCTAAACATCAAAGCTAAAGGAGGTTTTGGAACAGCCTCCCAAAGCACCCAGCAGGTTTGGGGTGGTATGTGATCCACTTGTGAGAAGGACTATGAAAAGGCCATGGAGTTCAAGGAGCAGAAGACTCTGTATAGTCATACATCTGTCTGAGAAAGATATCTAGGCCAAATCTCTCTGGAAATGCATTGGAGGAATCCTCAAGGATTTGGGAATTCTCTCTTGAACTGTTCCTGTTCTTTTTCTTTTCATTCATCGTGGGTCCCATTCCACAATGACATCAATCCTTCCCCAGAGTTGGCTGCATTTCAGTGCTGGGTGGGTGTATATGAAGATTAAGAATTTCCTTTGCAAAATATCCTGGACATGTGAAAATACAAGTAGGGATTTTAGTCCACAGTTTTCCCATTCGCAAGCTCACCTGCGTTTACAGGAAACAAATATTGCAGCACTGTTTTCACCATTTCTTATCAGATTTTTTTAATGCTGCTTTTTCATCTTTTTTTTTTTTAATGTCATCTAAAGTCCATTTATAAACTTGAAGAATGCTATTAGCAATGACAGCAATAAAAACCTTGTATTTGTGTAAGGCTTGGGTAAACGTTTTCCTCCTGCTCAGAATCACAGAGGGTATGTCTCTTTGGGGAGTATCAAAATAAGTCTCAGCACAATCTCTAATATAACTAGCAAACTTAAACAAATTCTGCTAACTGAACACTTTTAAAGTTCCTCCAAGGAAGATAACAGTAAAAGTGACTCTCATTTGAGGTGATTCATCTGCATGCTGAACCCGTGTCACCCCAAGGAACAAGAGTCCAGTCTGGGGAAGGTGGAGATGGTTAATACACTGGCCTGTTTCCATAAGTAAATTGGCTTTTCAATCCTGGTCCTTACAGAAGGACAAAAAATCTTTTGCAATTTATCAGATTGGTTGGTCAAGCTTCTGCAAGAGCTAAAAACCCAAAATCTGAACAGTTAAAAGACAGGGTGGAAGGAGCAAGAGTCACTCGTGTGAAAAACATGAGTGATTTGGTTGTCATTGTCTTCTGTGCGAAGATTACATCCACCACTGTTATTCAAAAATATGTTTGTGGGGAGGGGAAGAAAATTTATATTCCTAAATCTACTTGCTCTTTACTGAGGAAAAAAAAAAGTTATAGATAGGGTCTTTCATCACTCAGAGTTCCGCGTTCGTCATCATGCAATAGGGGAAGGAAAAAAGCAGAGATGCTTTGTCTCTTCTTTCTATTTAGGGTGTACGCTTCTGGGGTGCATGAGTAACTCTTGCAATGTGGTATAAAATATCTAGTGCAATGTGGTCCTGTATTGCTGCAGGAAATCATATTACATTCCCTATTTGCCAAGAAGGATTAACAACTTGACCAAACTCTCTAGAAAATGTCTTTGCTTTTGAACAATCCTGAGTAAGAGGGATCCTGCCTCACCTACGACTGCTGCAAGAAATAATAAACATTCAAGGATGGAAAATACCTTTTTTCATCAAATCAGAGTTTTCATGCAAACAGTTCATATCTGTCAGAACTCTTCAAGTTTTAATTAAAAACCAGGAAAGCCTGAGAATCAGATTTAAAAGATTGTGGGAAGAGAGAATTTTAAAATTCAAAAGACGAACTGTTTTTATTTTTGGCAGCTGTATAAAAAAAAAAACTTTGTTTTTCCAACACATGAAGACACGCTGTGTGGAAAATGTTAGGAATTATGGAAGGAGGATTTTTTTGATGGAAAACTAGGAATTCTATGTAAAGAAATACTGAAGCATGGTTGTGTTCCTTCCAAATAAAATTAATTCAGCTTTTCTTTCTTTTCTTTTTCTTTTAATTTTGAATCCTTTTGATAGGGGGAAAATTCTAGAAATATAAGCTGAATTTGCATTTTTATTCTTCTGTGTATTTACAAAAGTGAAATCTAGCTGATAAGCATTAAAAGCAACAAATTAGTAAAGAAAATAAAACAATGTTCTTTCTACTCTCTATACAAATAAATCCTTAGGATATGGAATGGAAACCTATGAAATCATTTGCTCTAAATTTAGGTACAGGGCAATGAACATGAAGGAAGACCTAGATACAATCCACCATATGCACAATGACAGGTCTCCTGGTAAGCCATCCATGCTACGCAAAACCAGCCTTAACTGTAACTCACCATAAACTTAGTGACACTCTAACATATGTTAAAATGCTCTGTAATATAATACAGCATAAACACAGAGACACACTGATTTGCCAGATTTTGCAAAATCCTCTTCTCTTAGCGAGTCAATGTATTAATTCTGTAATGAGGAGCACAGTAGCAATGAATAAAGTTTCTAAAAAGACATGAGAACTGCTACGGCATGCCAAATCATGACCTGAGCTGCGCTTCTCCAGTGTACCAACGGCTAACATATCAGAATTTATGGAAGAAAGTTGAATTCAGAGGTCCTACCAGTTTTTAAAAAGATGTCTGTCTCTGAAAGGGTCGGAGCATATAAATCTCATGAAAGGTGAGCCTTACACATGGAGGTTTTAAATATTTAATGTGCCAACATGCAAACACACACACAGACACACAGGACAGTGCACACGCACATAGCACAAGACTTCTAACATTCCAAAATTACATTTGGGGAGATTCCCAGATTCACACAGATTCAGAAACTCATCTCCACGCACAGATATAAGCATACCTGGAGCTGTATGAAAGCACCACGATCACTGATGTGCACAGGCAAGGCCATACGCTTACGTGGAACCACAGGCAGGAGAACACGTATGTGCATCCACACATGTACACACATGCTAACATCTATGCAGACCCCACGGATGGACTCCAGTCCATGCCACTCCAGCGATGTACAAAACCCAAGGTCTGGATGTTCTCTCAGTGGTACAAGTGAGAAACAACACTGGAAGAGCCAACGCCGTTGCATGGAGAACTGTTTAGCAAACTAGAGTGGGGAACTGGGGTCCTCATGGCCACACCATTAAAATTCCATAGAACCAGCACCAAGAAAAACTCATGTATTTTATTGTAACAGAACCTATAGGAAAAAGCAAGACTGCATGGAAAATGGTCACAACATTTCTTTATTTTTCTCATTGAACATTTCAGTTTTTCTTCAGAACTGGCACTTTTTTCTGCTGAAATGTAAAAACTTGAGGGTTTTGGTAGAAGACTGAAAAATGTCAAGTAATGGTTTGGGACTGGAGTGAAGGGGAAGGAGGGCTGTTTGTTTTGTTTATTAAAAAAGACAAATCCCCTGAAAGGAGACATTTCTCATAGAAATATCACTTCTTCAAAAGGAGCCGAAGAAGCCATTTTTTCCCAAGACGAATACGGAGTGTGAAACTGAATTTGAGCAGCAAGTGAGACCTACCAAAGCCACAAGAGGTTCACCTACCCAAAAACCACAGAGGAGAAACCATTTTACCCTTTAGGCTGAAAATTATGCTTTATTTACTTAATCTGTTGGCTTTTGCACAGCTCATTCTGACTCATGCGTCAACTTCTCTGCAGCCATGCTTGGTCCTCCCACATCTCTGCAGTCCGGTAGTGCAACCTGTCTCCTGCTGCAGCCCCCACACACCTCAAGCAACTGTCCACTAGAAGGAGAAGGC
>NW_010561303.1:0-39486 GCF_000687285.1 Phaethon lepturus | reverse complement strand
ACAAGCCGCTATTCCGACTTTAAAAATAGGTATTATGGTTTCATACATGAAGCTTCACCCTGCTCCTGGAAATGGGGAAAGGATCTCTCCTTCCTGGGGGATGTCCCCACCTCCTTATCTTCTGTGTCTCCATCTCTCCTCCACGTTTACGTCCTTGCAGGGGGTGGGAGAGCAAAAGTACAGGCTTAACACTGACCTGATAACCTCTGGCTTCCACCTCCAGTTACTGGGTATTCCAAGTCTTTGTTATTAGAGCGTGGCTTGCTATTCAAACCCTGGTCCCTAGAAACTCTACTCTGCACACACCGATCAAGTCAGCCCTCAACTTTCTCCTCAGCAGAAAGCTGCCTGAACCACCTTGAGATGTTTATTTGTAACACATGAGGCTGTGGTTAAGAGCAGGTTCAGCTTACCTATTTCTAATGTAACCAATATGAAGCTTACCCATTTTTGCTGGCCTGGAATACTAAAAATGTACATTATCCCCTTTTCTCTTTTCATCACATAGAAGATCCATTTTCCAGATGGTTGCAATATCCTCCCTGATTTTCTCTGAAGCCCTGAACGCCTGCCAGAAGCTGTCACGGCAACTGTGGTTGTGGTCCCACCTGAACAACAGAGAGAAGTCAGAACACGAAGTTTTGTCTTCCCACCCTTCCCTGAACCTGGCAGTGAGACAAGTGAGTCCAGATTGTGCTCACAAATGAATAACACTTTCTAGCATGGGGTTTTCGGGACTGTCTGGTTAATCAGTTCAGCCAGGGTAGAATGCAATCTGGTATGTAAGATGAAATGAGGGAACACTGTGATATAAAAGATTACCACAAAATAGACTACATTCCAGTCCAGTCCACAACAGTGTAGAGCAGTACACTACAACACAGCTGGATGCAATGCAGTTTGTTACAACGCAATATGACATGGCTTATTAATGTAAGATACAATACACAATATAATATACATTTCTTTTTAAGTTTGAGGAAAAGAACAGGTTTCCTAATTCCAATTCCTGCCCTGTGTTGCTGGAATCTCCCCTTCTTGTATAAGAATAACCAAGATGAAAAGTACTTCAAGGTTATGGAAAATAGCTCATGGGGACTGTGCAAGTGATGAGACATTGCAAAAGGAGGTCCAATGTGCAGCTGTGGACGTCACTGTCATCCAAGCATCACACGGATTCCTTGACCTGCTGTCAACATCTTTCACATCTTGATCATATGGAAGGTGATTTAGACACCTCCATGCCCCATAAACTCTGAAAATGCAAAGGACATCCAGAGAAGCTGACATGGTGCTCTTGCGTAGGATAAAATGGCAGAAGGAAAGGTATTTAAAAATTATAGCAGAAGTTGTGGGGGAAGGGAGGTCTTGCAAGTACTGGAATGGATTCCTCTTTTGGCTTCTAATTAGGATTTGAAAAATCGCTGTGTGTTAATGAAGAACAGTCATGTTGAAATGTCGCTTGTGCACATTGCCATTTAAGAGGCTATCTTTCTGGTGAGAGTTATTACGGGATATTAATGTGAAGTGTCTGAAAATCACAATGGAAGAGAAATCCTCTCATTGAAACTGAAGAGCGAGAAGGAATTTTCTGAATGGTGAAAGTATTAAAAATGTGTTGACTACACAGGCTACAAAGAGAAAAATCAAGGAAGAAGCAATTGGAAGTCAGTGTATGATGGACGAACAGGTAGTATGAAACATCATCCCAGGAACCATCAGAGCACGTTCACTAGCAACATCATCCTTTTGTCTAATGCTTTTTCTCCAACAACTTCTGCCCCTTTCACTTTCATGTAGAAAAAGGATCAATTAATTGAACTTAGGCCCCAGTGCGGTTGGCTTTGACCCTTCAGTCACCTCCCTCCATGTCCTGAAAATGTAGCTTTGCTGTCTACAAGGATCTCCCTTCAAGGTGTTGCATTTAAGACAGGATGTATACCAGGCTTAGTGGTTTCATAATGGGGAAGTGTAGAAGATCATCTGAAATGATCTGAACTAATCAAATCGGAGTTTTGAACCATGCCTTCAGTTTGACCACGGTTGTTTTATCCGCTCCTGAGACAGGTACCAAAACTCTGCCAGAAATTTTGATATTGATGGCCCAGACTTTTCATTTTGTGCCACCAAAAGCTACAAAAAAAATCTGAATTCCTTTGAATGCCCAGCCCATGCTATCAAAAAGTTATCTGGAGGTGAGAGCAAATTTCTAGGCCTGTAACAACTGTACAGCAGGCTATGCTAACTGCTCACCCACCGCGTCTGCAGTTCAAACCTTCACAAAAATCCCAGCCAATAAATATGCAAAAGAGGGCATTAGTGGTGAGGTTTAACAAAAGCAGGGGTTGATAAAACAGCCTTCAGGTATGTAAAAGTATTTCTGGCACAAAGGGAACAGTCCAGAGTTCATGTCCAAGGGCAATGGCTCAGGAAATGAGAGACTTTGCATTCAAGCACAGGAGATAAGCTTGGAAGTTATCAAAATCCTTTCATCAGGAAGGCTAACGAAGCACAGGAATTGAGTTTTGGAAAGGGTGGGAAGTGCTTAGTTTGGGAAGAATAACAGCAAGTCCTACACGAATGGATCAGGGTGGGCCTAAGTGGAGCTGACCATGCCTCATGGCAAAGTCTGGAGTAACTGACCTCAGGAAGTCCTTTCCATCTCTGTGAATTTTATTATCAAATTCTAACTTTGATTTCTCCAGGGCTTTGAACACTCTTAGTCTTCCAAAATATTTTTCCATACTGTGCCCCCATGAAAGCTGAGACATTTAATTCCCTCCTTCCCAATGAAGAACTGAGAGGTGCAGAATGTCATACTGATACACTCAGCAAGGCCCATTTTCCTCACCCAGACTAGTGATGTTACTTGATTTTTTTTTTTTCCCCAGAGGCTCTGGATTATGAATTTTCCCCTTGGGCTGTTGTTCTTGTTCATGCAGAGGAATCCAGTCCAAATCACAGGGGTATAATGGAGCTAAAATGATGCACATTTTTAGCTCTCCCAGCCTAAGAAATCTATAATTCAGATCTGGAAAATATTAAGAAGTCTTCCTTCCATTAACAAACTGCGGGTGCTTGTTGCAGATACAATATTTTAGATTAGCTCATACACCATCAGCAAGATTTCTATTGCTTGCTGTCTCTCACTCTGAAGGGTGTTAGCATTTCCTAGTAACTGTAGTTACAATTTTTGGCAGTCAGGGTTAACAGCCTTCAGATCACCCTGAAATTCTCCTTTGTCAGTAACTAGAAAATTTTCATATTTCCAAAAAACGATTATTTTCATTTCTCATTTTCTTGAAATCCAGCAGTGGGTAAGCATCACTCCTTCCATATTTCCCTGAAAGATGTTAAGAATAAACTCTTTTATGTGTTTGGGTTCTTTTTTTTTAATAACAGTGGAAAAAACATCATAGTTCAGGGAATGTAATTTCTTGTATACTGAATTTGTTCCAAAGAACAATTTAACCTGAGTTTCTCAGCTTGTATGCACATCTGTTCATATCCTTCTGTTGCACTTTGAACTCTACTGGAAGAAATCGGTGCCAATATGGATTGCACCACGGCAATTTTCTACTTTGGGAATTCATTGATATGACTTGATATAATGATATAATAGTACTAAACACGTTGCTCTTGTCCCATGAAACGAGAGACACCTGCAAGCAGGTGGGTTTCCCTTTTTACTGTAGTGTTTATCAGCTGGCACATTTTCTAGACCGTCTATGTTTAATTCAGGCTGTTCTGCTTCAATTCACTGGCATAAAACAAAGATCATAAAGCATCAAGCCACTAAGAGAAATATATCTGTAAGCAGTCACTCTTACATGTGCACCTTTGGGTGCGCTAAGCACTGTGAAAGCAATCAAATACACATACAGTTGGTAAACCAAGACATCTTGAGGTGCAGGAGTTACCATGGTTATGTTTTATGCTACTGTGCAGACATCCAGAATTGCCACCCAGTGATAGCACCCCAGCAGTGTCAATGACACACAAAAAGTGGGAACAAAATCGGGATCACTAAAAATAGCAGTCTCCTGTAAATGCCAGATTCATTTTCTTTGTAGGAACGACACAGGAAATCTCTGAATGTATCATCCTTCTTAGTCTCTTGTGCAAAACAACAAGTTGGATGTATTTGTTTCTTTTGATAGCCCAATAAAGGAGTAAAAAAGGGTTTGAGCAGGAACCCTGCTGCTTGTTTTGACAGAGGGCATGGTTAGAGAGATGCAGCAGTATGAAAGCATAAGAAACATGTACTTCTTTGGGCATGATACATTCTGTTACCTGTTATGTGAATTACTCTTGGATATGGTCTTTGGTTGTCAAAATAAATTACTGTTAGCCTTCAAAAAGCATGACCTTTCTTCCTTGCGCTTAGAAGATGCTACGATATGAGCTTAGAGAAAGTACTTCTTTGAATACTATTTGTACTCATTGAGACCAATCTAGCCTGTGAACAGCTCCACAGAACTTTTTGTGTGAGCTCAATATAGAGAGGTGCACATAAGCACAAATGCTGGCTTTTGGTGGTCCATCCTGTTTCACTCTTGGGGTGCTTTGGCCTGTGCCAACTAGAGTTCCTAGAACCATAGAATGGTTTGGGTTGGAAGACACCTGAAAAGTCATCTAGTTCCAACCCCCTGCCATGGGCACAGACACCTTCTACTAGACTAGGTTTCTCAAAGCCCCATCCACGCTGGCCTTGAACACTTCCAGGGATGGGATTTCCACAACTTCTCTGGGCAACCTGTTCCACTGTCTCACCACCCTCATTGTGAAAAATGTCTTCCTTAGATCTAGTCTAAATCTACTCTGTTTCAGTTTAAAGCCATCACCCCTTGTCTTATCACTACATGCCCTCTCCAGCTTTCTTGTAGGCCACTTTCATGTACTGGAAGGCTGTAATAAGGTCTCCCCAGAGCCTTCTCTTGTCCAGGCTGAACAACCCCAACTCTTAGCCTGTCTTCATAGAAGAGGTGTTCCAGCCCTCTTATAATTTTTGTGGCCCTCCTCTGGACCCGCTTTAACAGGTCCTTATGTTGGGGGCCCCAGAGTTGGACACAGCACTGCAAGAGGAGTCTCACGAGAGTGGAGTAGAGGGGCAGAATCCCCTCCCTTGACCTGCTGGCCACACTGCTTTGGATGCAGCCCAGGATATGGTTGGCCTTCTGGGCAGTAAGTGCACATTGCCAGGTCGTATTGAGTTTCTTATCAACCAGCACCCCCAAGTATGCTGTCCATCTCTTCATCCTCCAGCTTGTACTGCAAGGGTTGCCCAACCCATATGCAGGACCTTGCATCTGGCCTTGTTGAACTTCATGAGGTTTGCATGGGCCCACCTCTCAAACCTGTCAAGGTCCCTCTAGATGGCATCCTGTCCCTCAGGCATGTTGACCGCACCACACAGCTTGGTGTTGGTGGCAAACTTGCTGACAGTGCACTCAATCCCACTGTCCATGTCCCTGACAAAGATGTGAAACAGTGCCAGTCCCAATTCCACTCCCTGAGGAACACTACTCGTCATTGGTCTCCACTTGGACATCGAGCCATTGACCACAACACTTTGAGTGTGACAATCCAGACAATTTCTTATCCACCAAGTGGTGCATCCATCAAATCCATGTCTGCCTTTGCAATTTAGTGACAACAATGTCATGCAGGACAGTGTTAAATGCTTTGCACAATGTATGGTTTGGGGAACAGCACAGGCTAAGGATTATATCCAGTAGATACTATGGATATAGTTCCTTCTTTTGGTAGGAACAGTGTTAGCGAACACACGTATGAGCTGAGCTGAGCAGTGTTCTTAGGGATTGAGAAAGGATCCTAGCCCATTTCACAGGTAGATAAAACCTTGTGTTCAGAAGCACAGATAGTCTCCCCCTTTCCGTATGTTTGTCTTCCCTATGTATAATTCTCCAGCAGGTGATTTTGTTATTTAACATGGACTGGTTATGGCCTGTTTGATACCAGTTAAAAACTTGATCTTCAGCCATTCTTGCTTGCCTGTTTCAGGGATACTGTCACCATCGAAGAACAATATGCTAGTTTACAAGGAGAAGTCCCCGTTAAAGGAATGCAGATGGTGGATTATCTTAAATCTGTTATTAACATTTCCTAAGACTGTACAGTTTTTTTAAGTTCCCATAACCCTGACACAAGCAATGAGTTTTTTGTTTGCTTGGGTTTTCTGAAGAGAGGATACTGAGTATTCAGTGGAGGCTTCCCCAAGCCAGTGAACAAGAGGCAGATTCTCAGACTGAAGAGATACAGCTCACTGATCTCCATGCTGTTATGCTCAGTTGCACTACTGGATAATTTGGTGTTGAAGTCTCATGCTCAGCCAGATGCTACTTTTTAAAGACTTCCATTTAAAAGAGATTAAAAAAGTATGAAAAAGTATGAAAACTGAATTGAAGGCTGAGAAGAAAACTCAATCCCCATGAGTCAGCAAAGATGGTGTTTACAGAAACCTGCCTGAGCTCTCAAAAATCTCAGAGAGAGAGACAGAGGGAGGAAGAGAGGAAGGGAGGAAGAGGGAAGGAAGGAAGGAAGGAAGGAAGGAAGGAAGGAAGGAAGGAAGGAAGGAAGGAAGGAAGGAAGGAAGGAAGGAAGGAAGGAAGGAAGGAAGGAAGGAAGGAAGGAAGGAAGGAAGGAAGGAAGGAAGGAAGGAAGGAAGGAAGGAAGGAAGGAAGGAAGGAAGGAAGGAAGGAAGGAAGGAAGGAAGGAAGGAAGGAAGGAAGGAAGGAAGGAAGGAAGGAAGGAAGGAAGGAAGGAAGGAAGGAAGGAAGGAAGGAAGGAAGGAAGGAAGGAAGGAAGGAAGGAAGGAAGGAAGGAAGGAAGGAAGGAAGGAAGGAAGGAAGGAAGGAAGGAAGGAAGGAAGGAAGGAAGGAAGGAAGGAAGGAAGGAAGGAAGAGGGAAGAGAAAGAGAGAGAGAGAGAGATTTATGGATTAAATGAAAGGCTGTCTCTGTAATATTGCAGGAATCAAAGCAATTACTCCAGTGAATCATTATTTTTGCATTAGACCAAAGGGCAGATTTCACTGTGTCTCACAGGGCATGTAACAGATGAGCCTCTATGACAACACATAAGAAATTAAAAAAAGGAAAAGCAAAGTTCATAAAAACTACAAATTAAGACACAACACAAATGTACCAAGCTATTCAAATGACTGGGGATCCATGCAGGTATTTATATAGAATCATGGAATGATTGAACCATTGAGTCATAGAATGGTTTGGGTTGGAAGGCACCTTTTAAGATCACCTAGTTCAACCCCCCTGCAACGAACAGGGACATCTTCAACCAGAGAAGGTTGCTCAGAGTCCTGTCCAACCTGGACCTTGAATGTCTCCAAAGATGGAGCATCTACCAGCTCTCTGGGCAACCTGGGACAGGGTTTCACCACCCTCATTGTGAAAAATGTCTTCCTTCTATCTAGTCTAAATCTAACCTTTCTTAGTTTAAAAACATTACCCCTTCTCCTATCACTACAGGCTCTGCTAAAAAGTCTGCACCCATCTTTCTTAGAACCCCCCTTTAAGTACTGGCAGGCTGCAAGAAGGTCCCCTGGAGTCTTCTCTTCTCCAGGCTGAACAACCCCAACTTTCTCAGCCTGTCTTCACAGCAGAGTTGTTGCATCCCTCGGATCATTTTTGTGGCCTCCTCTGGCCCCGCTCCAACAGGTCCATGTCTTTCCTGTGCTGAGGGCTCCAGAGCTGGACTCACCAGAGTGGAGTAGAGGGGCAGAATCCCCTCCCTCGCCCTGCTGGCCGCGCTGCTTTTGTTGTGTTGCTGGCTCATGTCCAGCTTTTCATCCACAAGGACTCCCAAGTCCTTCTCAGCAGGGCTGCTGTCCATCCCTTCATCCCCCAGATTGTACTGACACAGGGGGTTGCTCCAACCTAGGGGTAGGACCCTGCACTTGGCCTTGCTGAACCTCATGAGGTTCACAGGCACCCATTCCTTGAACTTGTCCAGGTCCCTTTCAATGATATCCCGTCCCTCAGATGTGTCAACCACCCCACTCAGCTTGGTGTCATCTGCAAACTTGCTGAGGGTGCCCTCAATCCCACTATGTTATTGACAGAGATATGAAAGAGTACTGGTCCCAATACAGACCTGTTGAGGGACACTGCTCGTCACCCATCTCCATCTGGACATTGAGCCATTGACCACCACCCTCTGGATACAACCACCCAACCAATTCCTCATCTACCCAACAGTCCACCCATCAAATCCATAGCTCTCCAATTTAGAGAGAAGGATGTTGTGGGGTACCGTGCCAAAGGCCTTACAGAACTCCAGAGAGACGAGATAGATAGCTCTTCCCTTGTCCACTGAGGTGGTCATTCCATCACAGAAGGTGATTAGGTTGGTCAGGCAGGACTTGCCCTTGGTGAAGCCATGCGGTCTCAAATCACCTCCCTGTCCTCCATGTGCCTTAGCAGAGTTTCTGGGAGGAAGCTCTGTTCCATGGTCTTCCCAGGCACAGAAGTGAGGTTAACAGGTCGGTAGTTCCCAGGGTCCTCCTTGCTACCTTTTTTAAACATGGGTGCAATGTTTCCCTTTTGCCTGTCTCCAGGGACTTCACCTGACTGCCAGGACTTTTCCATTCCAATGTCAGGGAGAGTGGCTTGGCAACTACATCAGCCAATTCCCTCAGGACTCTGGGATGCATCTTGTCAGGTCTCATAGACCTGTGCATGTTCAGGTTCCTCATGTGGTCTCGAACCTGATCTTCTCTTACAGTGGGAGGGACTTTGCTCCTCCAGTCCCCGTCTTGCAGCCTGTCCCCTTGAGATGTGTGGGAAGAGGAAATGCCAGTGAAGACGGACGCAAAGAAGTCATTCTGGTACCTCAGCCTTCTCCTCATCCATTGTTACCAGTCTGCCAGTCTTGCTCATAAGGGAGGGTACACTTTCTTTGACCTTCCTTTCCTGGCTGACATACCTGTAGAAGCCCTTCTTGTTACTCTTTGCATCCCTTGACAAGTTCAGCTCCAGCCGTGCCTTGGCCCTCCTGAGTCCATCCCTAGACAACTGGGCAGTGTCTCTGTACTCTTCTCAGCCTGTCCCTGCTTCCCTTGCCTGTGCATTTATTTATATACATAAAGTCAGAAACACATACCTTTTTCTGCAAACTTTTAGCACAGTCTAGTACAGGTATCAACACTAGCCCTGCAGCCTTTTCCAACCAGCCCTCGATCTTCCTTACTCCACAATGCTGAGAATAATCCTTGAGCTACCAAAACTGGATTCCTATCCTGCCACTTACTTGAAAACCCTGTACACCTCTTGATTTGTCCTGTGACACAGTCATAAAGAACAGCCTTGTCACCGTTGTCTTAAATAGTAATAGATAGATATCATTTATCTTCCTATCACCTCAGAGCATGAGACTTGTCTGGCTGAGCAAGGAGAGGCAACCTGTTGATCATCTTTAGAATGTGGTAGAACTGGTGACAAAATGGCTGGAAGGGCTTGGAGAGGCCCATCAGTGCCAATATGATGGGACCTAGAGTCAGACAGAGTTTTGAAGTGCATCTTCCCAAAACTTGTATTAAAGTGAGCACAGAAAATAACATTAAACTGTCTTTGCATGTCTAAAAGTATGCTTTCCTGAACTCAAGCTATATAAATGTGTTCTTTAAGGAAAGATCTCTGGATCTGCTGAGGAAAAGGGAAAAAAAATTGGGTTTGGAAACAAAGATACCCTTTGACAATTGTCTTAGGAAACAGGTCCTTTTCTCTTATCATCAGCCCAGCAGTTTCCAGGATTTTCTGGATTGCAACAAAACTGCATTTTGGGATCCTTAGAGAGAAGTCTTTTCCCTTCCATATATCATGAGGCTTGGTCATGCATTTTCTGTCACAGGTTGTACAACACTGATCTACCAGCCATCCAGACCACACTGTCTACTGTTACATTCATAAACATGTGCATTACCCTTAATATGCAGTTATGTTTCTACTGGGACTTCCAAAAAGAGACTAGAGACTTGTCCTTCATCTTAGGAACAGGCCTATCGAAGAAAATATGGTTCTTAATCCTCCATTGAACAGAATCAAGATTAGTGGTCAGAGCTTTTTTCTCCTATGCTTTGACTGGCAGAGTGTAAAATAGGATTTGTTATCCTTATTTGAGGAGGTGAATGATCTTACTCACCTTTTTGTGAAGTAGCAAAGAGAGAAAAACAGTGGTATTATGAATATTGGAGTTAATGAAGCTTATTTCCCTACAGACTTGAGTCTTGTTGATTTTGAAGCATGTGGAAATACAGCCTCTGAGAAACTTAGAGATCCCTGCTCTTTTGCAGAATGGGTTTTAATTCAGGCAATGATTTAAAAAGTTACCAGCAGAACACACAGAAAGGGCAACAGACACAGACACAGGATCACCATGTCAAGCCATAGGAAATCCAGCTCAAAACCACTTTAGAATAGATCAGACCCTCAGCAATGAGCTTAAAGAACATCCTTGGAGCAGGCTATGAGCAAAGCCAGCCTCCTGCTGTGCCTGCCTGTCTTCTAGCAGGATATCTGAGCCAGAGTGTCCAGGACTGTGGTAATACAAGACCAGGGGGATTTGGGTCCAGGTGGAAACACTTAAAATTTGATGTCCTCATGTACTTGCCAACCATAGTTACTGGGGATCTTGTCAGTACAGACAGCATTGCCTTGAGCTTTAAATGGGGCTGTCCAAGATCCCTCTATATTAATCCTAAAAATGGCCTCTCCAGTGGGTTGTTCAGCCCCTCTTAAAATTCATCTCTTCAAGCCCTTGCAGTCTGTAATTTATTCAAGTTACTCAGATTTGAATGTATGTCATTTTAGTTACAAAAGCATCCAGACTTGGAGCGAAACCCCACTGCAGGAAGTGCTGAACGAACAGATTGCTCCTGTATAAAGCAGTTTGCAAACAGTGTTAAAAGACACAGAGAAGCAGACAGCCACGTCAGCACAAAAAGCCATGATCTCAGCACACCATCAGTTCCCCCACTGGTATGGTTTTCTACAAGCATTGGCCATGATGACCATTAAGTTCCATCACTGAAATTCAAATACTGCCAGGTCTTCAGCAAGAGAATTAAAGCATTCTTGTGAAAGGTAGATGTGGGGCACTACTTCAACTCTAAAATGCTGATTCAAATTTGAAATAGAGTTGTGACAAAGAAAGAGGTTTAATATAATTTCCTAAAGCCGTGTTAGACTTGGTAATTTTAGCTTTAGAAACAGTGGTATCAGCATCCAGCAGGTCATCCACAGATATCCTGTGGCAGGGAGATTCACAGCCTGATTACTGAGCATGTGCAAGAGCAATGTTTTTCATTATAACATTCTAAAAAAATAGGTGATCACCAAGATCCTCTAACTCCCCTCTTGTGTTGTGTACCCACTTTTCAGTTGAATCTTTTAATGGCTTTGACTGTTCTTGTGTTTATTTGATGGGGGGAGACATGCAAAGGCTGCATGATGCTACCTCTTAAAGTGCAAAATGCTTCCACAAAGAGGAAGGTAATGTCAATTCTCCATGTCTATTATGGATTGGGGAGGACATTCTGAATTTAAATTCCAGAATTTAAATATATATTAAACATAATATTTAAAACATGAATAAATATATCAAATATAATATTCCTGAATTTAAATATTGATGTTGTGGTTCAATATTAAGACAGTACTACTAACACAGAAGACTGTGATGTGCTAGAACTGTTGCTTGAATATTAGGCACAATTTCCATTGTTAGGGAGATTTAAAAGCATGTTACTGAAAAGTCTGTTAGTCAAAGAGTAAGGAGAATTGACCTTGCCTTGGAGCAGAGCAGGGACTAGAGAACCTCCCAAAGTTGTCCAGTAGCCCTGTTCTCCATGGGATCACTGAGTAATTTAGGTTGAAAGGAGCCTCTGGAAGTTACTGCATCCAAAACCCACCCCACCCCCAAAGCTACTTTGACACTGAATCAGGTAGCTCAAAGTTGCATAAGTTCTGAATATCTCCAAGGAAGGAGCTTCCACAACCTCTCTGGGTGATCTGTTTCAGTATTTGATCTGCACATTGTTTTTCCTTATATCCAGCTAGAATGTTCCTTGATGTAACATGTATGTTGCCTCTCAACTTTTTGATGTGCACCTGCAGGAAGAGTTTGTCTCAAGAGTTTGGAAGGTAGTTACAGATGAGAAGATCGCCCCGTAACCTTCTCTTTTCCAAGATGAACATACACTGTTCTCTCAGACTCTTACTAGATCATTTGCTCTGTCCCTCCAGCCATCTCAGTGGATTTGTTCAAATATATTCATGGTCTTCCTTGTAGTGGGGAGTCCAAAACCAGACAGAGAGATCCATATATACTCTCATACGTGTCAAAAAAATGGCAGTAATCACTGGGAAGATGCTGGAGCAAATCCAAATCATATCAAAACACATGAAGAACAAGGAAGTAATCAGGACTAGTCAGCACATATTTATGAAGAGGAAGTCATGACTTACCAACCTGATAACCTTCTACAGTGAGCTGTCTGGTTTGGTGGATGAAAGGAGAGAAGTGGGTGGTGTTTATTTTGGCTTTAGCAAGGCTTTTGACACTGTGTCCCATAACATCCCCATAGACAAACTAGTCAATTATGGACTAGATACACGAATGGAGGTGGGCTAAACAGTTCTTGTCCTTCATGTACTTCAAAACAGTTTCCAGGATTAACTGCTCCATCATCTTCCCAAGGGCTGAGGTGAGACTCAATGGCCAGAGTTATCCTGCTTGTCCTTGAAGATAGGAATGACATTTGCTTTCTTCTGCTCCTAGGAGCCACGCCTGACCACCATGACCTTGCAAAGATAAGTGAGAGTGACTTTGCAATTACATCAGTACCCATGGGTGCGTCCTGTCATGCCCTATGCATTTGTGTATGTCTAGTTTGTCTCAGTGTTCCCTAACCTGATCCTCCCTCCACTGAGGGTAAGCCTTCCTTGCTCTGGTCTCAGGAGGTCTTATCAGCAAAGACTTAAAAGAAGAAGTCTTTAAGTACCTGGGCCTTTTCCATGCCTGTTGTCATCAAAACCCCTGCCCTAATTCAGCAGCAGGCCCACATTTTCTATGGAAGTACATGAAGAACATTTTCTATGTGGGGTTTTTGTTTTTGTGGGCCAAAAGCCTTCCTTTTGCTGCTTGTATGCTTATAGAAAATGTCCTTATTGCCCTCCATCTCCCTCACCAGGTTTAACACCAGATGGACTTTGTTTTCCTAACCCCATCCTTGCATGCTCAACCGGAGTCTCTATGTTCCCCCTCCAGTCTATTACTTTCTTTCACTGCATTCATCAGCTCTTTTTTATCAATTTCTTCTGCAGACAGAGCTACATGGAAATCTCCAACATAGGGGAACATCTCTCCAGCACTAGAGCTCATATTTGATAGCCCAGCTCACCAGCTTCTTTGCAGCTATGCCAGCTTACATCACATATGGAGTTTTCCTCCATGTGAAAACATGGAAATGTTTTGTTCAAATAAAGGCAGGAGACCTCACTGCACGGAGCTGGAAGGCAGACTTGTTTTTGATGCATCCCACCAAGAGGTCACAGACTTGAAGAAAAAAGGAAAGATGCAGGATAAAGGTTAGAATCAATATTTCACCATGGGATGGAATGACAAGAGTGGTTTGTTCTGTGTGAGTGTTTATATAAAAGACCTGCTGCATTTTATGCCATCTCATATATAACAAGAAAGATACCTGTGCCACCCTGCACCCCTAGAAATAGGAGTCTCAAACAGAGGAAGGGTTGAGAAATTGAAGGGGCAGGATATTTCCCTTGGTTTTCTTTTTAAATGACTGGTTAAAGAGAAACTTCTGATTCATATTTTTTGTGGGGAAAGATTCCTGTATGAGGACTTAATCATGCTTTGCTATTGTCCCACATCTTGTCCTGGCCAAAAATATCACCACCATAATTTAGCTTTCAGCTTTATCATCTTGTCCCCTCACCTTCCACTATATTGCAACCTTTTCAAGCATGTAACTCCCCATGTCAATGCTCTGAGCCATGAGAACATCAGCAAAGGGTGCTGGAGGTCAAACCCGCCAGCCAAACCTGGAGCTTTGGGTTTACTTGGGCTTACTGCATCTATCATCTCTATCTCCATGGCCTCCAGGGCATCAGGCTTGTATTGTCAAGGGCATCTACATCTTAAAGAAGTGTTTAGGGTATTTAAGCACTGATTTGACAATACACTGTGATACCTAAAAGAACCACTGCAGCTCTGGCCTTCTGGGTTTATTAAATAAAGTGTTCTGCGCTACAAGGCTCAGTCACCTGGGGCTTATCAGAGCACCTGATGGCTTGGTCTGGAAACCGCTTCCCCGTCAGCACTGATATCACTCGCAGGCCACTTTCATATATAATAATCATCACTTTTGAAGCATTGGCCTTTAGTCTTTCCAAGACTCAGTTCCCCATCTCCACAAGGAGGCAAAAGGATCTTTCCTTTGCTTCTCCCATTTACACAGATTGTAATTTTTCTGCTTTCCCAGGATATCTTTGCCCAGTAACTATACTTATACGACTTCTATCAAGGACTCTTAACACCTCTGGCTTGGAAAGTCCCTGAACTTAAGACTGCTGAATGCTGGTCATATGTTCCTCATATTTTTGTCCCGTGCTTAGGTTTCTCCCTGGAAATCTGCAGTTGCTCATTGGATCCTGGAGACAGGATACTGTACCCAGATGAACCCAGTGTGATGACTCTTATGTTCTATAGTACTCAGACCTTGGATGATATGCTTGAGAGTCATATTAACTACTATAATAACAGTGATACAAGGTGCATATATAATACTCACATGCACACATACAGGCACATTCAAGTTCAACTCTGAGATATTTCCCCCTGGGCAGTAAAAGAGAATTCAATTTCCCATGCTCTGATTTATTCTGATGCCTTATTCCTTTTCATCTCCATTCATCAAGGCTTGAATGGGATACCAGCTTTAATATATGCGAATTAGCAATATAAACCATCCACCATGCAAATCAATAGCAGAATAATACAGAAAAAAGCCCTGTCATAATAACATTTGGGTCCAATGATTGAAAGGGGGAAAAATGCAGTTGGATTCTTAATACTTGAGTGCAATTAAGAAAGAAAGGAGAAATGATTATTTTTCTCATGTGAATTATGTGCAATTAAGCAGGGCATATAACAAACCTTGGGACTGAAATCACGTCGGCTTTCTTCTGTCAGCTCCTTTGCTCCACACTTTGTTTCAGGGGGCTACATTAACTGAAACACAGTTGGGTGTGTTTATTGTCAGCTCTTGTTTGATTATGTGCTTGAATAGGAAAGCACAGCTCTGACTAGCACCAGATTTACTATAAGGAGAACTGGAAATAGGACACACATTCTGGATTCAGCTCATGGCCATCATTTCAGTGGGTGCAGATGTTTTGCTTTTGCTTGGAGGATTGCTATGTGGTAATCGGGCAAAGAACCGTAATTAGTCAGTATTTGTGGGAGGTGGTTTGTCTGGATACCACCACGGAGAGCTAAGGGAAAAGGTCCCATAAGGCAGAGAGGCTTGAGCCAACCATATGAACTCCCCTTAAGTTGGCTGGACAACTGGTTCAAACAGCAATACCTGCTCTGTAGACACCTAAAATTTGTGGTACCTTCTTCCCCCCAATTCCTTCCTGTTCATGTGAGTGGAAGTAGTGCTACCCATTTGAAAACCAATCGTTTTCCAGGAAAAAAAAGGGTTGCTTCTGAACCCTTACTATAAGATTACACATGCATATCAGACTATACGATGTGATTGCACATGTATAGACTGTTCTGTGACTGGATATGCATGCACAACGGGAGGAAAACAGCTGCCTTTTGTTGTGATGTGATATATGTACTTTTTTGTGGTGGTGGGATGATGCGGTAGTTAGGGTTGCTCCTACCACAGGCTGATGCAAAGAGTGATATAAATCACTAAGCCTAAATCTAAGTCTCATCACATGGCTGGGGGAGACCCCTGGGAAAATGGCAGGGAGCATGCTACGGCAGAGAGAATTTTTTTCCCAAAGTTGGACTGGGCTCACAGGGAAGAGGTTAGCAAAACCTGTCTCTGAGCAGAAGACAGAGAAACGGAGGCATCTGCTGTCCTGGGATTTTCTGTAGAATCAAGAGGCACAGAACTGAAGAGCTGGAGAGAGCACTGTTTAGGAGCCAGGCTCACCTTGCTCAGCTCACCTAGCTCTTTCGACAAGAGCTACATTTGTGGATAGGAGCGATTACTTCCCTTGAGCGTTACCTGTAGTTAACTACCCACAATGACTGTTACATTGGAAGAATACTATTAACTTCTCTGTGGTTTAAAGAGCTTTTCACTGTCTTCAGGGGAACAGGACCAGGCTTACTGCCCACTGCAGGGATCTGACTGTCAGGGAAATATGTTCTCAAATATTCTATCTCAACGTCCAATGTTTAAAGTTTTAAGATCAACATGTTCATGCCATATGCTACCTACATCATTTTAAGTGAGAAAAACAGACCATTAACTGAACTTGGACACAAGGCTGCCCTGAAGTCTTTTGTTGAATACCTCTTTCAGTGTATTTTTACTTCAGTCAAGTGCTGGCCATGCTGCAGGTATCAGCTGCTGAGATTATTCTGACTTCAGAAAAAGCACGAAACTCCTGTGAATCCAGAACTAATCAGAAAAGGAACAACTTTTTTTAGGAAGCACTTCAAGGTGGTGTCCATTTAAAAGGTGTTGGAACAAGCACAATCCATGTATGTTTGTCTGTCTATATATCTACCTACTTACCTACCTATCTATGCAACTATTTTTCCTCAAGACCTTCTGAAAGCCTTCTGGAACACTTTGCATCCACTTGTGGGGGCAACCCCACACTTCATACCATGAGAAAATAAATATCCCCTCCACCCAGCCTCCTGTAAACCAGATTTGACAAATATGATATTCTTTTCATATAAAACTCCCTGTGAAAAGCACCAGTTCCCTGTATATGTGTGTGTATATAGATGTGTGTGTATAAATATACATATGTGCGTCTGTGTGTATATATATATATGCACATACATATAAAGTCAGTAGGGGACTGAATAAAATTTTTGTGAGGACGGTTTTCTCCCGTAGTGAATGTTGCTCTGGGGAATTTGACCAATTTCCTTCTCTGCCATTAACTCCCTGGCATTTGTCCTTCATGGTCCTGTTTCTGAGGTGTCTGTAAAATGGGCTCAGTGTGTCCAGAGGAGCTCTTGGAGCCCTCCTGCTTTTCCATGAACCCTGGCATCAGAGTTGGCTCCAGTCAAAAAGCCTTTACCATATAATCCTTTTCATTAAAAATAAGACTACAGATGGCTTTGCTTTCCAAGTCGGCCACTGAAAGCTGAAGCTATTTTTTTTCTGTTGTTTCTATTAAAAAAAAAAAAAAGATGATGAATTATGATCAGATATTCTAAAAAAAAAAAAAAAAGATATTTCTGGAAAAGGCCAGAGTTCTCCACAAAAAAGATGAAGTGTTTAAAAAGACTGTTGTATAATATGAATGTCTACAGCAGAATACATTAAACTCTTAAGCAATTCAGGCTATACTTTTTTTCACTTCCCACCGCTCCTAATAATACCCTTTGTTCCACTCTAAACCAATCTTTCTCATTCTTTACTGTTTTTACATTCTGCAAATGCTTGTAGACGGTTCTGTTCCCCTTAGTCATAGATCAGACAAAATGTGCATATTGTTTCCTTTTAATCTCATCTCCCTCCCGACTTTTTAAATACTTCTAGTTGTTCTACACCATCCTCTGCAGTTTACCAATACTTGCTTGGTATTTTGATGTACAGAACTAGCACGATTCCACAGTGGGAGTCAGATGACACCGGTACACTCAGTCCTTTCTGATCAGCAGCAGTGTTGGGAGAAGTATCTCATTGCTGGTTGCATCACAGCATATGATTTTGGGAAAGCTATTGCAAATAAATCTCTAATTAGAGACAAGGATTAGGGCATATGTGATTCCTGGCAAAGGGCTGGTGTTTGAGTGAAGTCGTCTGCAAAGGGGCATCAATGGATTGATCTGGCCTCTCTCTTTGAAACTAGGTGGGTGTAGTGTGTTTAGATGTGTCATCAGATAAGAAGGCAGGAACAACAACAGTATTCCTGGTGTAGTCTGACCATGACATAAAGACAGCCTTTGTGGTTTTGTTATCACAGTTGGACTTGGGCTTTTGCAAGCACCAACAGTTTTTCCTTCCACAAAGTAACATCTTTGGCTCAAAGGAAGACTTTTTTTTCTAACTCAAAGCTTGAAATTCACAGCTCTTCTGACATCAGCTCTGGACTCTTTTTTGTCCTTCCCCTCAGCAGAAAAGGTCCTTTGGTAATGCTAACTAATGGGAGGTGCACATCTGAGATTGCACAAAGCGCTGCTGCATTGTATTTATTAAGAAAGTGAAGAAGGGATGATTCATCTAGTCCAGTTTCCTTGCTTTTCAAGACAAACTGTTTTTCCTGCTCTTTTTATGCAGCAGTGAGCACCTTTGTTTGGTAGAATCCCTTCTTTGTCTGGGAGGTGTAGGGGTCTCAAGAACTTGCTATTGGTTTTTAAAATGAATGGTGAAAGAAATCCAGGACCTGGGATTTTATGCTGATAAGCTATGACCACAGAGGAGCCTGTGACTCTGAGAACTCTTTGAAAGTGGTCACTTCTCAGTTGGTTACCACCTTTTAGTCAAGACACAGTAGCTGGCTGGGCCAACACTGGTTGTCCTTTACATTGGAAAGAAAACCTTCAGCATGGTTTAAATTACCTACTTGTATTTTCCTTTCCAAGAGACTGAGTGTACATGTGGCCACTTCTCATGTCTCAGCTTAGCCAGGTAAACATGTATAATGTTTTCAACCACCCTAACATTACTCTGACTGTATGTAGACAAAGTGAACTGCCACAGCTCACTCAGCAGAAAAAAAAAATTGGTTGTTTTAATAATCTCTTTTTTTCCTGGCAGTTGAGTGAGCTAAATAGGATCACCAAGGGGACTGGAGAGCAATATTGCTGATTCAAATGAGTCTTTAAGAGCAATGGGAGAAAGCAGGGGAATGTGGAAGGTTGCAGGACTGTTTTTTGAAGACTGAGAACTGATAAATTGTCTCAGGCTGTCTCATCCAACTGAACCCAGTTGCCACTGATAGCTACTGCTCTGAGATACGAGGAAAACATTTCCACTACCAGTGCCACACTACCACTGCAGTACCTCATAAAAGACTATCAATAAAAGCCATAAACTCAAAGAATTTGCAGCATAAAAGTTATGGAGTCACAGATGCATTAGAAACAAAAATTAAAAAAAAGACTGTTGTGAGTTTAATTGCTGCACATGCTGCATTTTTGCCTTGTTGCCTTGTTTAGGTTTGAAGAGGACTTCTGTCCTTCATTCCCCTGCATGACACTGGGAACAATATGAGGCTAAGAACAATATGAGGCTAGGAACAATATGAGATTAGCAAGCTGTCTGCCATTGAGCGTGTCCTTTAAGTATGTGGAGCACTTCCTTGGGCAACCAAGGCTCTCTTCTGCAGTCCGTCTGGTTAGCAAGGAACAGCCTGAACAATTACGTGTTGGTTGTATGAACTCAGTGATGAAGCCAGTGGTGAGAGCTTTGCAGGGCAGGCATAAGGTTGACAGTTCTCTGCGTGCTTGCCCATCAGTAAGGGGCACAACAGATTAACAATTAGGTTAACATGGGCTTAACCAGTGTAATACCACAAACCAACAGAATGAAGGAGAAAAAAAAAAGGACCACTAGAGCCAGAAAAAAAGAAGACAGACAATAATTTCTGGCATTTCCCCTTACCTCTGCCACCTTCTTTCTTTTTCTTTCTTTTTTTTCTTTTCCCTGCATAAAGTGCTGGAATTTGTCCAACAGTCTTTGGATGAATCGACAGTGACATATGCAGGAGCTGATGTCTGTGTGAAGCAATGTGGCTTTCCTATCACCTAAATCTCAGTGCAGGATGGAGCAAATCCCCAGAGATGCTCTGAGGAAGGTCATCTGTTGGCTTTCAGAGAGCTAAAAGGAGGCTGAGGAAATTCAGTTTCAAATAAAATGAGAGGAGGTTTTATTCCCAGAGAAAGTGAAATTGAGGTAAGTGATAAATCTTTGAGAGTAACAAGAGCAGCTAACAAAGTACATCTGAGAAAGAAAAAGCCATGCAAAATAATTTTTCCCCTTTATGCATCATATTTTAAGGAGAGTCAGTGGTAACAAGCTATTGCATTGTCCTTGGCACTGTTGAGGGTCTTCACAAGCTGGTGCAAGGAGACATAATATTTAGAGCAGGGAACCCAAAGCAGAGGGTAAGAGGGTTGATAGGTAAGTATGGCCACCCTGAGGATCTCAGCCCAAAAGCAGAGCCCAAAAGAGAGGAGCTGAGAGACAAAGAAAGAAATCTTCATGTGCTAAGGAGTTGTAGGGTCATGGCTGAAGGTTTGGAGGTAGATCTGGTGGCCTGATCTAGCATGGGTCCTCTCTCATCCCTCACCTGATTAGTTTTATATACATGTATATATATACACACACCATTATAGAGGATTTACGGTTATACTATTATAAATATATCATTGCAGAGGAACATTTCAGCATCCTCAATAACTTTATGCTGCTAAAGAGTTTCCCAAACTGGTAAGGAAATAGGTTCAGGTTGTCTATAATTATCAGCTACTTCTGCCCACATTCCTGGCTGATGAAAAGACATTACATGGCTGTGCTTCGTATGGTCCTGAGCCCTTGTTAATGGGCCATGTTGAGAGACAAGAGGAGATTCGCTCAAGCTTGGCACTGCAAGTGCACAGCCTCGTGCTTTTGATGGATGCAGAACACTGTTTCATCACTGCCCATCACAGGGATATGACCTTAATGACATGACGCATTGTCATGGGAGGCAACAGTGCCAGAGAAGGCAATCAAACACCCGGGAACTGAGTACCAACCTACTACCAAACCAATCTTCCTCCTGGCTTTTATTAGCCTAAAGACATTTTGGGAGAAAAAGAGCAGGAGGGCAAATCAGGGGCCCTAGATGTTGGCTTGAAGGGTATACTGGTCAATCTCTTCTCTTTGAGCTCTTTGAGGTACTGGCGGCATCTGGATGTGGGTGGACATTGGTGACTAATAAAGGTGTTTTGCAGAGCTCCAGCTGGTGAGGAATGAGCTGTGTGAGGCTCAGAGTAGCAGATACCATGCCAAGGAGTTTCCATTGGGTAACTGGTCTACATTTGGACTGATTTGTATGAGAATAAGCAGCCGGCACAAAACAACCTGCCAACTTCCCATCAATGCTGTGTCCTTTTAAAGCATTATCTTTTTTTTTTTTTTTTTTTTTTTTTAACAGCTTCACATGCTGCCAGGCAGGATCGTGTAGCAGTTTTGAAATCAATGAGGCATTTGCCATTTTCTTCTCACCTTGTCTGCCTTTGGATTGGCACACCTCCACAGCTCAGGTTTTATGCCTATGGATCTCTATTGCTCAATCACGAAAGCAAATGCCACTTTGGCTCATCCTGGCTGGAGAAAGGAGAGGGGGCAGAGAAGTCTCTGATGCCCATCCTGGCAGATGTGTCATGAACTCAGAAGGAGATTTTAGAGGATAGGGGCAGCCACCACCCACTAAGAGAAAAGGCAGAACCACAGTCCAGGTCAGGCACCTTGGAGGAGTGCTTCTTCACAAAAGGACACTCATTCGGAGGGACACCTCCAGGGTCCTACGTACCACACCAATCAGTACAAATATTAAAATATATGCTAAATACTCATCCCATGTCCAGCAGGTGGGATCTTAAAACAGGAGAGAGGCCATAGCCCTCATCTCCCATGTGAGATCTGTGCTGGCTGGAGCTGATGAGGAAGCAGCAGCTGCCTGGGGTTATCTTTTCATGACTGGGACTTTGCAAGTCTCAAGGTGTCAGACTATGACCCTCTATCAGCTTGGGAAGGTCCAAGCAAGAGACTACCATTTTAGGTGTCGGGTCTATTGCAAAAGTTGCACTAAGATAACACTGGTGTGTGCTGGCCCTCAAACTAATCTATTTAGATAATGAGTATTGAGGGACTTACTTTATTTCAGAAGTATCCCTTATTTTTGCATTGATTATTTGGGGGGTGGGAAGCAAGGGGTTTATTTATTTACTATCGTAAGGCATGGACGGCTTTAATTGTTCATCAGGAGGTGCAATTAAGTCAAAGGCATTTGCTTACAGGTCTCCAGAGTCTTATTTGCAGGTGAGGACAGGGGAGAAGCTACTTGGGCACAGCCTGTAATGTTGGACAGGGTCTTTAAATCACAGACTTGTGCAAACAGCTGCGGAAGAGAATTTTCCCCTTGCACTAAAGAGCTTTTTTTGCCACATGGCTCCAACTGTCCTAGAAGCGCTGGAGGTACCTGTCCACACTGCTGCCCACCCGGACATGACCAGGGTGCTGGGATACCACTGCCAGACACCTGGAGAAGGAGTGGGGGACAGCACCGGGACTGGCTTGTCTGTCCATGAGCATTGCTGCCCTCTCCTGGCTCCAAAGCAGATAAAACCGGAGGAAATCGGCTCGGGAAGGACGAGGATGGCAGCAGCGTGCGCAGGGATGCAGGGCAGGTGGGAGATGCACAGCCTGCCCCTGGTTTTCGGGGAAATGGGCTCATCCACGCTGCTTGCAGATGCTCACCCAAAATCGTCACAGCCACTGGGTTCCTGCCAACCAGTTCTTGCTTCCCAGTGGTTTTGTCACTCTGCAGGGATGGCAGGATCCCTCTGTAGAAGTCTCCCAGACTCCTTTGAGATGGGGGAACAGGGGTCACTGGTGGCTCCTCACAAAGGTGGAACTTACGCTTTGCACAGGTTTGCATGAGGTTTTGCACAGCTGTCAAGCAGCGAGGCTTCTAAATGACCTCACAAGCATGCAGCAAAGCACTTAGAGGCTTGCTTCTGTCAGCAGCCACTCTCTGCCCTAGGACATGTCTGTTTTCCTCTCTGGGCTTCTCTGCATCTGTTGCTGAATCAGGACAAGGTCTACAAGACTAAATAAAATAAGTTATCATCTGTTTTCTGTCCTTGAAGTGAAATGTCTTAACAGAAATTTGGTCCATATGGACAAACTCTCACCCTCCTTTTCACTCTCAAACCAGGGGGTCACATCCCTAGCACCTCCTGGGACTTGTGTCTGGCCTGAACTAACTCACAAACTAGGACAGAACATCAACAGAGAGAGGTTGGCAGGGAAAAACCTTTGCAAAACATCCTGGGGGATTTGTTTTCAATGATGGAAGAGGAAACATGGAAGTTTTATTTGGGTCTGACTAGCTGCTGGCTCAGAAAAATCATACATTTTCTAAACTGCTAACATGAGTCTCTGGGAAGATGTGCTTGCTCTCCAGCTCACGTGGCATCATCTCAGGAAGAGGATCTTCCCAGCCAAATGACCTTGCCCAAGGGAGCAAAGTTATCTGGTACACTGTCATACAGCAACGCAGCATAAGGGAGAGAGGGTGAAAGTGTCCTGCTGTGGTCACAGGTTATCCCTTGGCAGTCTGTCTGTGATGTTAGTATGGTGATATCCAAATCTCCGCAAAGTTGGCTTTCACCTTAACAAAGCTTACCTCTGTGAAAGGGAACTTCATTAACTCCATCTTGGAAACCCCTCAGGTGAAAACCACAGAGCTGAAATCCTCTCTCTTTCCTTTCGTTTGCAAGGAAAGAAATAAAACTAACATTTGGAAACAAACAACTATCTACATTAATGATCATTTATCTTAAGCCAAGCAATGAATGCAAAGTATCCTACACATACTTGAATCCCCCTGAATGAAGGCCAGTCAAAAAAGAAGATAGCTATTTAAAAAAGAAGAGAGACAAGTGGATAAATGAGAGCTAATCACATGAAGAATGAAAGAAAAATGAAAAGGCAGTTCTGAAAAATAAGGGAAGCAACCAAAACCAATTAAGGAACACTTAGACTCTGAAGACCTTTGTACATGAAGCTGTATAGAGCCTGCGTCTCTTGATCTGAGTATGAGTCACGTCCCTAGCCTGTAAACTTAGTATTTTTTTCTCTCTGAGTCAAGTGTAGCTTTCCAAGAAGGTTCTTCACCAATCCCAAGTACAACTTTTTTCTCCCAGCACACTTCAAGCAGTTCGTAACTAAGGGGAGCAAATTTCTTCCTGCAGCAGATATGAAGACTTGGAAGGGTTGTGGATCTGTCCACATCTAACAGTGGGTCAGCTGAAGCCAAACCCAGGTCTCTTGGGCTTTGCTCCTTTATCCACCAACACACAGAAAATGCCAAGTTCTTCTGTTCCTGGCAGCGCAGCCAACAATCGTGATTCCTCGGAGCTGAAAATAGGCCGATGCTGGCAGCAGCTGATGCTTTTGCTCACAGTTCCCAACTGAGTGGGCTACCTACAGAAAGCAGATGGCCACGGAGGAACTCCAGCAATTCGCTACAAAATAGCTAAAAGTCCCCTTCGCCCACTGCTCGGAGAGCTCATGATTTCATGACACCTAGTGGGCAAGCCAGGCATAAGCAATTTGTGTGGAAAGAAATCCTTTGAAACACCAAACGAAGTGGGCCCAGAGAAAGGCAAACATGGTATGGCAGTTATACGGATGGCCAGAAAAAAACCTCCACAAGCAAACAAACAAAACCCCCCAAAAACCCCACATTTTTTCTCCCTTGAGAGAGTCACTCCAGATGGAGATAGGGAAGGGGAGCAATATTATGGAGAGGGCAGGTGATTTGGGAAGGATCACACATCAGGTTAGCTTGATAGATCCAATGATATTCAGCCTGATCTCCTTTTCAGCAGTCTGCCCTGTCTCCTGGTTTGAAGGAAAACGGAGCTCTCTGAACAGGGACATCACTGACAAATGCCAAAGAAAAGATAAATTTTACTAAGAGGGACTTAACGGCTTATTTTGCCAAATCAGAGAGAGAAACCAGGATTGTTACCTCACAGGCAAAGTGTGACACTGGAACATGTCACCAAAGTATGTGATGTTCCTACATCTGGCTTTAGAGATAGACAGTAAAGAACTACATTCATTTGCCCACTGATAGGTTTGTAAACCATTTTAGATTCATCTTCCCTCATTTAGAGAATTTCCTTAGGATGAAGTGCCTCATTTCCTAAAAGTGCCTAATTCGCTCCATTAAAAAAAACCAAACACGACTCTCGTCATTTATTTGGGTGGTTGTGTCAACACCTGGCCAGATGAAACCTATCTCAGTAGACCAGAGCATCCAGACCTCCCTGCTTAAGATCTCTGCAAGCTTTAGCATAGGGCCATGCTATCTTTTACTGAGCCTTTTACTGTACTCAATAGATGGTAAAAACAATGGCTGAATGCAAGGTGGATCTTGGTGGGCTGTGGTCCTCCAGTGTTTTATGGTGGAGTGGAGGGGGAGAGTCTACCCCTGATGCTGATTGTTAAGTCTTATTTTCAGCAGAGTGAATCAACAGTTTTGCATGCTTTTAAAGACATGAAGGATGAAACCAGTGATAAGGTAATGCAATGACGCAAGAGGTCCAGTTTCATTCTTCAAGGACACCACTGTAGGGACATCACATCCTGCTCGCTCTTTTTTCTGCCTTCTTTTATCTCTGTGAGTATCTCTCAATACCCTCTCTTCCTTTCCTGTGGCTTTAATATACACCCACCTTCTTTGCTTTCCAGCTCAGAGAATTACTTACTCCAGCCTTCATTCTCCTGTAAGGACTTAGGAACAAAGAGAATTTATTCAAGTTGTAAAAGATTATTTTTTTTACTTGTACTCAAAGTTTTTCCCCAAACCACCTAACTGAAAGAATCCCAGCATCTTCTGTTTGCTTTCAGAGAACACCTCACTGTTTGCTGCTGCGTTGTCTTGCTTTGCTTTCTGAATCTGGCTGTTCCTTCCCAGAGCTGCTCCTGTTCCAGGCTTCCTAAGTTGTAGAGGAAAAGAAAAAAAAAAAACACAAACCCACAACTTTCTCCTTTGAGCCAAACACAAATTAGGCAACTGAGCATACAGAAATGCTCACTGGTCCAGAGGAGATTGGATTTGTAATCTAAATTACTGTGGAATAAAAGCATCATCCCCATTCTGTTCTCTCATTTAAACATTGTCTCCTGTTCTTCTTCCCTTTTTATTTGACTAATTCAGTTGCCTTTGGTCTAAGGGCAAGGAAATCTCATTTGCATATTTTAGAGAACATTAATTACAAGTCCTTTCACTTCAAGCCTTGGTACTCCTACACTGACTAGGAGCTTCAGTCTGACTGCAGTCCTGGTTCCTCAGAGGGTCGTTAATTATTGAGCCTATTGAACTCTACCTGAACATAATGAGCTCAGGAATGAGCAATGTCTCCCTGGGGTACAGCTAGGAGGAGAGGAGGGGTGATGGGAAGGGTATGAGCCACACAGCAGCAATCCCCGTTTAGGAGAAGGTGTGACTGCGAGAGGGACAGAACAAGTAAACCCCTACTGAAGTGCTCTCATTTTGTCCCAGACTGCCTGTCCCACAAAGCTCAGTCACTAGATTTGAGGGTCCAGTTCACATCTCTTTTTGGCTTTATGCACAACTGTCATGGCAGAGGGCTGAGAAGCCCCTAACGTAAAGTGCCTTGAGCATCCGTTTTCTCACCCAGGCCTTCTGCTGCACTGAGAGGTGAAATACAGAGTGCTATTTGGCCCATAAATTGGCCCACGGTAAATATTTTGAGTCGCTGTAGTGCAGGCATGAAGTGTTCTTAGTAACTGTATCTGTGGAGTTGGTGGCCTCGTGCACTGTTTCAGATGTGGTGACCTACGTTCCAGTGCTGGCGACCATTTGCTGGCTGACTTCTTGTATCATGTTATGTCAACAGTCACCTCTTGTGTCGTGTTATATTTGTCCAAATCTTCTGAAGAATTTGCCCAGTGAGGAATAAACTGTCTTGCTTTTTTTTTTCCTGTGAGTAAGGTCACCCTCCTTGGGTTTATATTTTCTGGGGTTCACTGTAAAGTGAGGAATGGTCTTGAGAGAAGTTCAAGAATCTATCTATCTATCTATCTATCTATCTATCTATCTATCTATCTATCTATCTACCTATCTATCTCCTCACTAGAATGTTTCTGTGGCTCAGGTTCAGAGGTTACATCTAGGCCGGTTTATTAAAAATTACCAACCCTGTTCTCCAGCTCTAAGGACCACTGGCACAGAAAGACCTTATGTTAAACCTCTTTTTACTGAAAAACAGGATGATCATGTAAAAATTTTCTTCACTTATACCCTGGAATTTTCTGGGAGAGAATTAGCTCACCAAGGCAAAAAAAAACCACCACAACAGCAACACAACAATGGCCTACAGCAACAATATAATCGGGCAGAAGATTGCTACACTTTAGGAGCATCACCTGAACTCTTACAAAATATAGCTTGGGATGAGCTAACCTGCAGTCTGCTCGGCTCCATTTGGTTCATCCAGACCATATCAATGAACTTGGGCTCATTTTGTTGTACTGAAAAATATTCAAGATCTCCCCTTTCTGGAGAGCTCACCAGCTCTGATTATTAAATATTCCAGTCAATGCTGGTGCAGAGTGGGTGAGTCTGAACCTCAGTCTGGACCTGGACCCAACCTGACCTGATGAGTTGATAAAGATTTTGTGCTGTAGGTCATGAGAGATTTCGGTTCCTTAGGTAACCACCTATCTGAAAAGTACACTTGTAATTGAGAAATTGGCATTGCTCAATGCCATTTGGAAGATAGACCAAGATAGATGGAAGGTGTCTTAAGAGGTCATCTAGTCAATCCCCAAGTAAAATAGGATCTACTCTTCCTATGCTTCTCTGTCCTCATTACTAGAAAGTTTTTCCTGGAGGTGCAGAGCTGGGTTTTTGGTGTTGATGACTTCTGCCAAGTCTCCTCCAGAAGGTGGCAGGAGGCAGGACTTGTTCTGCAATGCATCTGTCCTTTAGCACTGACAGTGAGCTCTGGATGTTATTTATGGAGGTTAATTGTGGCAGTGCAGGGAAGGCTGAGGGACATTTGTATGTCTCTCTGTGGATAGCAGTTAAATTTAAGGCTCCGCTGTGTTTTATTTATGGCATGTTTCCAGATGCCGTGCATAGAAATCATTTGCTTAATAAATAATACAAATAAACAGACATCCAAGTCTCTTGTGCTAGCAGCCTAGACAGCCACACACTGAGTGACAGCCTGCCAAAAAGCTGGAGGCTTTTGAGTGGTTTTGTTCTTGAGACTTCCTTAAGCCAGTGTGGTAATAAGTGATTAAGGGATGGGCGATTCCTTTTTCAGATGTCTGTCTTTTCAGAGACCCTTCAAGTACCACAGGGGCCAGTGAATAGCACATTATTTTCAGCTAGAAGACATGGTTTCAGTCTTTTTTGGTAACTGGTGTTAACCTCAGGAAAGTTATTCAGGGTATGAAAATCTAGAAGTTTTTAATATACATTTCAGCTTACCTCCCAGCGCGCTCTCTCATCATTGCAGAAGTGGTTTATTGAGTCAGCTGGCCTGATCATACGTCCCTGGCACTATTTTAGGTGTCTCAAAGTGCTCTTCATGGGAGGGAAAGGGCCTCCTCTTGGTTCTCTGTCCTATCGAACAACAATATTTAGATGTATTAGGTATGCTTGGTTGAACAAAATTTCAGTAAGTGCTGGTACCTGGACAAATCAATCACACTCAGTGGACTGTAGATATTTACCTCGTCTTAAACTAGACATGCACTTTGTCAGGTGATTCACATCCTAAATGTCATTGAGTTTGTTGATTGGGTTGTCTTTAACTGTGGTGGAAATGAGGATAATTAACCAAATGGAGACAACTATGTTACAGAAACCCAAAGTTATACAGATGAATCTCATTCTTTGTCTGTGCCTCAGTTTCTTACCAGTAAGAGGAGATTAATGGCACTTTTGTTTCTTGTAAAATGCCTACTTCAAAGAGTAGGAGAATGAGATCAGCATGTGATAGCTTTCCTGTGTCATGGCTTCATGGTTTGAAATGACTAGTTGGAAGAATACCCTGGGTCTGGTTAAGATTCATCAGCCAGACATTTCTTCCTCCTCACATACCTTGGGTTCCAGAGAGACCACAGAGTCTCCATATTTGGAGGTATTCAAAATTTGACTGGAAAAGTCATTGGGTGACTTGAACCTGCTTGGAACAGGGGATTGGACTAGATACCTCAAAAGGTGATGTCCAGCCTAAATTATTCTGAAGTTTTGTGTAAAGGTCTCCATCTGAGCTAGTCACCAAAGGCTTCCTTTAGAGACAGTGAATATTGAATTTTGGACATCGAATCCAGAGGCTGCACTGAAGAGCCCTCCATTTTTTGGGACTCTCGAAGTTTGGCACAAACAGAGGCAAAAAGCTACACCGCAGACATCAAATGTTAAAGAAAAATAAGCCATCCTCTATTTTTCTGGTTCTCCATTCTCCCTACTTCCTCTCTCTGCCATCCTTAATTTTCCAGAGATTTCTCAGAAATGTCTCTCTCCTTATTCTGTCCCGTACTACTTTTCCACTCCACCAAAGTGTTTAACCTCTTCCTGTCCCAGTGTTAACATGTGTTTTGGTTTTGGGGTCTAGGACATGCACTTCCGAAGATTACAAAATTAGTTGGTTTTTGCTACTGCTGTCTCCTAGGATGATTTCTCTACAACAATAACTGGAACAGTTTACGTAAAAATGTTTATTATCCACTTGCTATTGTCACCCTGCTCTTAACACAATGACTTTTTCTTCACCCATACGATGGAGAAGCTGTGTCCTCTCTGAGGGGGCAGGAAGGGAAGAAAAACTCTGCTCTGAAACTTTGAATACTTCCAAGTATGAAGACTCTGTGGTCTCTCTGGAGAATTTGTTCCAGTGTTTGACCAGCCCCAATGTGAGTGCTTTTTTCCCTCTGAAAGTACCTGATGCTAATCTCCTTTGCTGCAGGTTCAGTTTGCTGCCTCCTGTTCATTTGCTGTGTGGAGGAAAGTTGAGATCCATCTTCTCTAGATCTTCCCATGAGGTAGTTTCAGACAATAATAAGATCTTCAACTTTTGTCTGAGCAAGACTTCCTCTCCCAGCTTCCCTTATACATCCTGTGCTCCAGGTCCCCCAACCATCTTGGTGGACCCACTCCAGTATGCCAGTGTCTTTTTTGAACTAGAGAGCTTCAAACAGGACAAACTACTCGTGTTTCTCATTTGATCCATAAGCAGCAGTAGGTCAGTAATGTACCTGAGTTTTTGCAGGGTTACTCATACTCCCTGAGTAAGGACTGTGACAGTAAAGATATGACCAATTCCTGGTGTCTTCCCTGCCTTTCTGGTCCTTTTCTGATGCTTGGCAATGAATGGCAGCTTCTGTTGATAGTGCCATCAGAAAGGCCAAATACCTTTTTAAATGTGTTTCTGATAATTATTTTGATGGTTGTATTGCTAGTCAATTTAATACACGTTCATTATCTCTTGGCCCCTCTGATACAGGTTAAAACTTGGATGAATTGAAATTAATGGATGGTCTAAGTACCATTCATTGCCAATCAGCAGAAGTCTCAGGATGTGTCAGAAGCAGGAAGTGTGAAGGGAACCTTCACACCACGACAGAGAGGGAAGAGAAAGCTCACACTTTAAACTTCCAATTCAGTACACAAATCAAGATTAGAAAGAAGGAAATAGGTGGTTTCTTTCTCAGCTTAAAACTTGAATGCAGAGCAAAACAATTTGATTTCATATTTGACGGTAAAGCCCACTGAGCTATTCAGTAATCAAGACACATTTGCTGGTTTTGCTTCACTTTCACGAGTACATATACACAAGTGTGTGTGTATGTATTGCCTTAAATCAATCTAGTGATTAAAAGAGTTGTCAAAGCTTTGGCTATGCTCAGTTCCTGAACTACCATACCCAGGAGATGATAGCTTGACTCCACTGACGTCAATCAACGCTTTTGCAGTGGCTTCAAAGGAGCAGGCATCTGCTCTAGCGTGCACTCGGGGAGGAAGAAATGCTTGTCTATTCCCCAGTGGGACAGAAGTGGGCACATTCGTACTGCTCTTTCAACCACTCTGAGGTATCCAGGCTGCTTGTTTATCCCAAGCTCCACTAACTCCCATCCGCGACAACTGGTCCAGGACAACTCATGGTGTTTTTCACACAGCCCCTCTGCCAAACTCTCCTTTTCTGACCAGTGAAGGATGAATGTCTTCTCCTCTGGGTGATTAAAAAACAAAGAGAGGCAAGAAGAAAAAACAGTGACAACATGAAAGCTCAAGATGATGGAAGAAATTCCTGCTGCTGAAATGTCTCTATAATTAACTGTTTGTATGCTATAGACTTTTTCTTGATGGGGAAAATAGTCAAGTCAACCCCTGGACTTGCCCAACCTTTTTACGGATATCAGAACATCTCACCTTCTCCTATTTGCTCTGGCAGTGACCTCAGGGGGAAAGGAAAGATTACTTTCCCCAATTCAGAGCCACAGTGTCCATGAGACCCGGGCATTCCAACAACTACCTTTCTACTAAAGCAGTAACTGCATGGTCAACATCTGTGCCTGCCTGCATCTACTCCTGACTCTGTTTTAGGAAGACTGTAATTTAAGATCAGTATGAAACAGTTCACAGATTATCCAGCTAAGCCTAAACAAGCTGATACAAGCAGCTAGGGCTGTGAGAAACGTGTCTCAAGGGTGTTGGTGACATCAGGTCTGCACCCACAAGGTAGATGTGCCAAGGTGGGAAGTCTGGTCACTTTGAATACAGCTCCAGTCTGATGGGACTGAGCAGGTTCCCGTGCCAGACCAGTAACAAACATGGAGGTCTCTGCTCAGCACTGCACTGATGCTGCCAATATCCCATGTAGAACAAAATACTGCATTTCCACTTCTTGATTTTCCTTCCTGGGAAGACCAGATTATCTTCTGCCAGTGGTTTAAGGAATGTTTTAGACAACACTCAGGCTCCAAGGGATCTGTTTTGAGTGAGAAACGGTATCGGAGAAGATGAAAGGTCCTGTGTTCTGAGTAACCAGTCACTTTGCTCCAATGGAGTGGAAATAGCTTTTCTTTCTTGATGCTGTCTGCATTGACCACCAAGCAGAAAGGTTGGAAAGACAGGCTGAAAGTATTTGTGCTTATATAATCAAGCCACATCTATGCAAAATTGCTTCTTAATGACTCATCAGACTGCACTGTTTGTCTTCTCCTGCCAACCAACTGACTGAGAGCAGTTGTTAGACCTCAGATTCCTCCCAGGCAGCCTCTATAAACCTTTTAGTTTTATTAGCTGTTTATAAATTATATCAAAATACATCAGGCACCCGTGGTTGTGAAGTACCGGCAATTGCTACATGTAATAAATAACAGAGCATGGGATGAAAACATATATATGCATTTTAAAGTGCACCTGAGGCACATTATAGTCATTGCATAATATGTTTTGACTTAATAAGAAGATGCGCTTTGCGTAAAGATACTGCTTAAACTAGCTTTCACTGACTGATTTATTAAATGTAAATGTTTACACATCCAGTTTATATCCTCAGGCTAGTATGAATAAAGTCAAAACAACCTTATGGGGAGGGGAATGCATTTCACTGGGTAAGGTAAAATTCTCCTCTCACTTCCAGTGATGTAAAGCTGGCACATTTCTCCTGACCACGCTGGAATTGCAATGAGTTGCTTTGATATCAGAACGGTGTTTAACAGAGGCAAAATAGATGCACACAAGCTCAAAATGCATATTTCTTTTCATTTTACAAACAAAATTAGATGCTTGAACAGCTACACAGGGAGGCAATAGTTTCCCTATCATTTGGTTTCATCAAGATGTAATGACCTAAACCCCTCAAAAAATGAAATAAAAAGGAATGCTATATATATGCATATATATATAGAAAGACAGACAATTCCCAGAGGGTCAAATGAGATTAAACTAATCATTCTCGCTGACCCTGAAATCTTTGACCCTAGCCTGGACAAGGAACCTAACACTCCCCTATTTTCATGGAAAAACCTAGGGACTTTTCATGGACTTACTCTAGGTTTAGCTCTTCTGCCGACTTTTGAATGGATGGAGTCCAAAGCTTTTTGGAGAGATTCCCACTGATTTTGGCAGGTTTTAAGTTCAATTCAGTGTCACTAAGTGGGAATTCAGAATAGATCCACTTTGATTTAATACTGAACTTTTCAAAACTGTGTGCTTATTTACATAGTTTAAACATGCGCTAGTACTTACGCACTTAGATGATGCCTTCCACTTCTGGATCTCAGATTACTTTACGGTTATGAATTAACGTTTCCTCCAAGGTACATGCAGTGTCTTAGCTGTGCATCATTCCTCATCTTTATGTGTTAACTTGGAACTCATCTTTTTTTCTCATGTAGTTGACAAGATCTGAGGTTAAAGACATACTGGTGGATGTTAATTAGAATCCACATGAACCAAAATTCATCAGCCCTTACCCGAACATTTTGATTTTTAATGATTTCTTTTAATAATAGGCTAACTCTTAATAATTGTTTTAAATTTCTGAGATATTGTGATTATTAGTTGAACTGGTGAGAGAGACGTGTGCACCAAATATTAAATTTCAGAATTGCTTGGGTTCTTCTTTATTTTGGGGGGCCCAGCAACATAATTCCACCATCCTCATTCTTTCTCTGCATGCTTAATTATTTTAAAACTCCTCATTTTGTCAATTCTTTTTTTTTATTATTTTTAGGAAGTTTTCACTGTCAGAGTTACCAGCTGGCTAAACAGCCACTTAAATACCCACTTCCCTCTGTGCATGAATACTATTCTTACCTTGCCTAGTGTAACATATCTCATTGTGTTTTACTATTATGCCACCCTTTTACTGATTTTTTTAAAAAATAAAACTCTGATCCTTCAGAACCGTGAGGGATATTCAGCTGAAACAGGGACAGCTGCTCTTAAGAAATGTCAGGAAAAATCCTAAAATGAATGAATTTCTTGCTGCATAGGTCTCCAAGGTCACAGCCCTGCCTTGAAGAAGAGACAGATGAGCACTGGATAGAGCAATAGATAAAAGCTGCAGAAGTGTCATGGTGCACAAAGATATCAGAGCTAGCTTAAACCAGCCATGCAGCACAAAGCTAACAGTATCTGCAAAATCCCACAAGAAGGATAAATTAGCTCATGCTTCGTTCCATCCTGACTCAGTTAATACTCTGATACTTGAGTTAATGAATTTAAAATAAACTTGAATACATCTCGAATGCTCTGGGATTTGTGGACCTGGTTCCACTTTTTAGCTGTCTGAAAGACACCCTGTGTAACCAAGCACCTCCCTGCATTTCAATTTTCCATCTGTAAATGGGTATACTGGCGCATTTTTCAATACAGTTCTGTGAGAATAAACTGTACATTGGCAGCATGTCGGGGTGTTTAGTAAAAGCAACTCAAACCAACTTCCCCCTTCTGGATTGAGAATGGATAGCCTTGCTGAAAGGTGTGTTTTAATCCTTTCAACCCCATCCCCTTGTCCACTACTAAATTGAGCCTGCACAAGCATTGTTTGAAGATGGGTAAGAGAAGCAAAGGGGCAGCAGCCCAGTCTCTTGCATCACTGTGCTGCTGAAGAAGAGACAAAGCCGTGGCATCAGCAGTGGTCACAGACTTAGAGAATGGTTGAGGTTGGCAGGGACCTTGTCGTGGTTTAGCCCCAGCCGGCAACTAAGCACCAAGCAGCCGCTCACTCACTCCCCCTCCCACAGTGGGACAGGGGAGAGAATTAGAAGAAAAACCTTGTGGGTTGAGATAAACACAGTTTAATAGGACAGAAAGAGAGAAAGAAACAACAACGATAAAAAACAATAATAATACCAACAAAGGAATGTACAAGAACAAGTGACGCCCAATACAGCAATTGCTCACCACCCAGTGATCGACAGCCCGTCCCCGAGCAGCGATTCCCGCCCCCCGGCCAACTCCAGTTTATATACTAGGCATGACGTCATATGGTGTGGAATATCCCTCTGGCCAGTCTGGGTCAGCTGTCCCGGCTGTGTCCCCTCCCAGCTCCCCGTGCACCCCCAGCCTGCTCGCTGGCAGGCCAGCACAAGAAGCTGGACTGTCCTTGACTGCTCAGCAACAACCCAAAACATCAGCACATTATCAACAGTTTCTCATCCCAAATCCAAAACATAGTCTCACACTGGCCTCTGTGAAGAAAACCAGCTCTATCCTGGCTGAAACCAGGACAGACCTCTGGAGGTTATCTTGTCCAACCCCCCCTGCTCAGACAGCGGGATTCTAGGGCAGGTTGTCCAGGACAATGTGAAGACAGCTGTTGAACATCTCCAACAGCAGAGTGCTGTACCCAGTCTTGACCTGGAACACCAGAGAGAAAAGGAAGGAAACTCACATCTTGTAAGTTTTTCTAAACTACCTCTTGGAGAATACTCCTTGACCTGACATTTCCCTGCTGCGCTACATCCTGAGTTGTCTACCCCGCAGAGAGCCATTTCCCCCGAATCCTTTAGTGGAAACACAGACTGTGAACTAGCTGCTGCCTTTGCACTGGGAAAACCTTCATCTTTAAACCAAGGGTTATGATTCTGAGCGCTGAGGTTGGAATTCAACTCTTGTTCCAGGAACCCTGACACAGAAGCACAAAACATTAGCATCTTATTTAAAGGCAAGCTGTGGAGGAAAGGGGCAGAAGCTCCATAGGCAGATGGTTAAATTAAAAATAAAGAAAGTGTATGTAACACCAAAAAAACAATGGGCAACAGAGAGAAATTCTGATAACAGGAAAAAAAAAGAAAGCAATTTAAAAAAAAAACACACCACACAAAACCAACACCTATGGTATCTGCACTGTTGCTCTGAGTTCGTATCAAAACATCTTTCACCCTTATTAGGTTGTTGACAGACTCCGTGCTGGCTTGCTGCGATAGATCAGTGCTTGAGTTAACGGTGCCAATTAGCTACTGTTTACAGCCTGCCTGGACACAGATCTGTCTGGGAGGAAAACAGACCTGGTGGGTGCTAGTGACACAAAGTGCCCTGGTTTTTAAATGCCTGGCAGTTGCACAGAGGGAAGCTATCTCAGTTATGCTCATTTCTGCCGAGACTGCTGTCAATTTACAATTAAAAAGAAGGAATTCATTGAGCTTGCAGTAATTCTAGTCTCTGCAAGATATACAGACAGGTCAGCCAAGGAGCCTGAACTATGGATGCTTTTTTTTTCCTTAGACAGCCGTAAAATTCATAGGTGCTTTATACTCTGTGTGTGTATGTGTAGAAACGGCTAACATCATCCTCCTCCCCATAACCCTCATATTGTGTTGCAGGGAGACCATGGGGTGTGCCAGATCTTTGCTAGAATGAAACAGGACTCTTTCCTCTCTGAAACACACAGCATCTGCAGGAATGATGTTAAGACAATATGTCATTATCAGCAATATTATCAGCTATATTAGCTCTTCAGACATCATTCTTGGTATTTTTACTTGTCTGGAATGCATGGAATCTAACCTGTGTGGTTTCATTTGGGTAAAATGTGCATTTAAAGCACAAAACCTGTTAATTTCTTGTGTTGGGGTGATGCCTTGGATCCCTGTAGCAAATAAACTCTCCGTGCAGCATGTTGTAAAAAAGTAGAAAGACACTTATTAACCAAATTCCCTCAGTTGCTTAGATGGTAGAACCCAGTCTCCGGTGTGTCTGAAGTGACACAGAAAGGGAAAGTGGAAGCAAGAATCCTCAGTAGAATATATTAAGACACCCCAACCTTTCCTAGAGCCTTCCCTGCCAGGTAGCTCAATCTGTTCTGTTTTCACCAGCATCTTGGGTCTCTCACAAGTCCCTCAAAACCATACTTCACCAAGTGACATCTTACCATTCCACCACCATCATCATCAAAGCACAAAAGGTTACCAAATTTCATCCCATGTCTCCATTCCAGCAACTGAGAATCCTGCAGGACCTCTATGATTGAGTCAGGACTCCCTCCTTCTTCTTCTCTTTCCCCGCACGAGAACTGGAGTCCTCCAACATTCAGGAAATGCTGCTGATGCCTCTTAGTGTTTGACTTTGCCACAACAACTTTTGAGGAGTTACACTAACATTTCCCTGGGGGCTGGAGTCCAGACCAAGGCCTGAAAAGAAAGAGGACCCCTGGTTCGATGGGTTATGGATGTCTGGTATCAGCCACCTTGCTCCAGAGGCCTGTTGTGGAGGTCCTGAAGGGACCTCTTATTCACAAGCTACACAGCAGGCAAAGAAACAGTCTGGGAAGAAAGGTCTTGTTCCTGTGTCTCATGGGCTTTATGACAATATAACTAAATTATTTTCTTTTGTTAGAATTTTCCACATTTTTCACTAAGAGTGAGAGCAAAGACCTGGTCCTGACCTCCAAAGTTATTTTCTAGCAGTTTCTTTCAGGGTCCATGAGTAATCTCCCTCTGCTTCTGTAATTTTCCCATGTTTTGTGGAGATATGTTGCAATCCCTTCAGGTTTTGAATGCATGGATCCATGCCTGTTTGCACTACTGAGTACACAGCCAAACCTCAGAACAGATTTTCATCTCCTAGAAGGAGGGACAACAGCCAGCATCACCTGGGCCATTTTCTGGCTGTTGTGGAAAAGTACTGAGCCACCCCTGTCACACATAGACAACTAGCACCCACTGAGCTGTGGATCTGTGGCTTACAGCTGAAGCTCGCTCATCCCCCTGCTCTCTCTCTTTCTCTCTCAGGCTCGAATAAGTTGTGACTGATTTGTTTTTCACCCATTTCTACTTGCTTATCTGTAAAGCTGTCTCGTGAAACTGGTCAAAGGCAAAAGTCTAGAGGTTGCATGCAAAGTGAATTGTGCATCTTGAAAAAATGGAACAATAAGGTAGAAGCAGGGAAAAGAAAATTCTTAACAGTTGGGGTTTTTTAATTTTTATAAGAGAAAAAAAAAATGCAAACTTAACTTTCTGTTACACAGGTTGTGTTGGACTATTCATATGCTGCCAGTGGACAATAAAGAGAGGGAACAGAGTGAGGTGGATTGCACCTAAATACAATAATTTTCCCTAAGCTTCAGGGCTGATCGGGGACTGTCTGAGACCAGAAGAGATTCCTGCCTACATTCCCTGTGCATAAAGCCACCAAAACACCCCATGTCTTCCGCCCTCATGTAACTGACTGCAGCCCAAGGTTAAGCAGAAGAGATGGCCAGAGAGTAAGGTGGAAGGAAGGAGGTGGTAGGAGGTTCACATGATACTTCTGATCTTCTCACAATGGTGAAATTGAAGCAGGATGGCTTGGGGACAATTGCGTCTGCCAGTAAAGTCGATTCTTGGCTGCCATTTCCTATCAGCTACTCTTCCTTCCCTGTTCTCCTGGTAATTACCCTCTGCACAAGTATCCCACTGCCAGTGCGTTATTTGTTCATTTAACACTGCCTGCCTATCACCTTCTGTTTTTCCTTCCCCAGCTTCCACTGTACCTCTTCCCCTTGTTTGTCCTCAGCAGTTTTTGTTTGAATTAAATCTCTTTTATTTGTTCTCTGGGGGAGGGAGGCTGTTCAAGCTCCGTTTGCCTTACAGCAGAGGCATAACAAGATGGGATGTGTTAGGCCAGCGGTATTTCATCCGTCAGCACTATTAACTTAGAAGCAGACTCCTTTGATTTTCATTCTTTCCTTGTTTCTTCCTCATCATATAACTAATACTTTGATTTTCCCCACATCACTAACTCAATTTTTACATATTGCCCCCCCCTCCAATATTTTGCAGCCTCTATAAAAGATATTTATGTTCTAATTATGATTGGGACCCTAGTATAACTTCTAAGAATATTAAACATCAAAAATATTTTACAGAGTGCTGCTCCTGTGAACAGCTGATAACAAAGGTTTATAGGAAACTTCACCAGGAGCTTTGCTTAACCCCAAACCATACAGCCTTTCACACGGACTCAGACGCATGGACACACCTGCCAACACATGCCAACACGTTGGCGTGCATGTGGATCCACAAGACACGTGCAATCACGGCGACGCACGCGTGCAGAAGGGAACGTGAGCACGCAACTCAGGCATGAAACGCCAAGACTTCTTTGTGAAGTTTTCTGGGGTAGCTTTGGAGGTGAGAAGTGGGAAAGAGCTGCAACGTGCGCTGGAAAGGCTATTCAGGCAGATCCTGTCAAATACCGTTCGTACCAGGACAAGAAGCCTTTCCTCCTACTCGCTGCATTTCCACTAGAGGGCTGGAGACACAAGGCTTGTGCAATGTGCAATGATCTACACATAGAAACTTAATTTATTCCTTGTGCTCCTGCAGTTATGCAAACAAACTCCTTTTTTAATTTAAAAAAAACCCTGTTTTAAGTTGCATTGGGTTTATGTGGCAAAGTTTTCATAGTGGGGGGGGGGCTACAGGGCTGACTTCTGTGAGAAGGTGCTAGGAGATTCCCCAAGTCTG
>NW_010561302.1:0-2323 GCF_000687285.1 Phaethon lepturus | reverse complement strand
ATGTCCCAGACTGCCTGGGACATTGGCCAGGCGGGGCGGAGGAAACCCCAGGTGATCATGAAATCCAGCAGACAAGCTTCATAACACCAATAATGATGTGAGACAATTATGTTTCTTCTTTGGGGATACTGGCCTGTAAACATGCCCTGGCCATTATAGGGGTGTTATGGTTTAGCCCCAGCCGGCAACTAAGCACCACGTAGCCGCTCACTCACTCCCCCTCCCCCAGCGGGACGGGGAAGAGAATTAGGAAAAAAAACCTCATGGGTTGAGATAAAAGCAGTTTAATAGGACAGAAAGAGAGAAAGAAATAACAATAACAGCAATAATAATACCGGCAAAGAAATGTACAAGAACAAGTGATGCCCTCACCACCCGGCGATTGACAGCCCGCCCCCACAGCGATTCCTGCCCTCCGGCTAACTCCAGTTTATGTATGGGGCAGGACATCGCATGATAGGGAATATCTCTTTGACCAGCCCGGGTCAGCTGTCCTGGTTGTGTCCCCTCCCAGCTCCCCGTGCACCCCCAGCGTCCTTGCTAGCAGGCCAGCACAAGAAGCTGGACTGTCCTTGACTGCTTAGCAACAACCCAAAACATCAGCACATTATCAACAGTTTCTCATCCCAAATCCAAAACATAGTCTCACACCAGCTTCTGTGAAGAAAACCAGCTCTATCCTGGCTGAAATCAGGACAAGGTGTGATGAGAGGGACTGATCGTGACGCATCAGGAGATGAAAGGCAATGCGCTGCTGTAGCTGACCTCGTGTCACCAATAAACCCTGATCTCTCCGTAATCCCCACAGTTTGCCTATGTAGAAGAGTCTTGGGCATCTTGTAGAATTGCTTTGCAATCCCGTGCACAGCCGTCACGCCTGTCATTACCTCTCTTTTACAGGCTGGTAGGCAGAGCCACTGGGATGTTGGAGAAAGGCAGAAGCCATTCCACATGCTCAGGGTGACTTCCAAATGCCCACCACCCATGAATGAGAGGAACAGCTGCATTCTTCACTGTCTTTGGGGCCACCAACGTGTCTATTAATTGGCCACCTCTAAGGCTCTGGAGGACTATCAGATTTTTAGGTCCCAGTTTTGCTTCGTGGCCCTGCAAAGAGTAGAGGAGACCATTCCCATGCGTGGCAAAATCCCAAATGCACAGGGGACCAGCAGCGAAACGATGGGCACAGCAGTAGGATAGAGAACAGAAGAGTGCTGAGAGGAGTGACATATATGGAGGAGCAGAAGGGCAGCAACAGGACCAGGATGCTGTCAGCTCCTTCAGCCTCATGTCTGTGAGTGTGGTGCCCCCCGAATGCTCTCTGGAGGGACTCAATTACTCAACTGGGCATTGAAGACTGTGCCAAGGGGAGGCTGGCTGAGCCACAGGCAAAGGCATGTTGGGCACCACTGGCTCTGGGCACGTGGCTCGGCTGCTGCTGACTGTGGCACAATTGCACACAGTAATCTTCTGCAAGATGCTCAGGATTCTTCTATGTAAGCAAAGTGGAGGATTAGGGACAGATCAGGATTTATTGGTGCCATCAGATCAGCTAAAGCGGCACCTTCTCTTTAATGTAATGATGTGTCAAGGTCTGTCCCTCCCATTGCCTCTTTCTTCTCCAGGACACGTTTGCACACTGATGTCCCCAGTGAGGAGGCATATAATTGCCTCTCATCAGTTTATGTAATGGAGCTTGTCCGCTTGATTTGGTAATTATCTTGGGTTCTTTCAAGCAACCCCTTGGCTGCTGCCCTGGGCAGTCTGGGACATGTATAAAAGAGCTGAGGGCTTCACAGCCTCTATCCAGCTCCCTCTGCTTGTCTCTCCTGATCATTGTGGTAAGTCCAAGGCTTCCCTCCATCTTTCCTTCCTCAGCAGTGGCTTTCTGATGACATCTTTTGCTGTGTGCTCCGCCACTCTTTCACTGTGCATAGTTAGGATGTGATGGTGCTGTTTGAGAACTACAGAAGGGAAGGAAATTTCAACTTGCAGGTACGATGCCCTGACTATGCCAATGCACTCAAGTCCTTTGGGACATTGGTGATTTTCCATCTGCTTCAGGTGAGGGAGTTTTTTACTCTCCCATGGGCAACTCAGGCCCAAGGAACATGAGGCAGAGCAAGGGCTTTATACCAGCATTTCACCTGTGGAAAGTGTTTTTGCTCTGACTGCCTGAGATGATCCAGAGTAAGACCTAGGAGAGAGATTTAGAGTGCAAGAGAGCGAGGAGGGATTTGGGAAAGGCTTTGTACTGAGCTGGAGCTCTGCCTTGTCTTGCAGCTTTCCCCTCCGAACTGAAGGATGTCCTGCTCCAGCCTGT
>NW_010561301.1:7429-18200 GCF_000687285.1 Phaethon lepturus | reverse complement strand
TGGTGCTGAAACTCATGGAGATCCTTGAAAAGCCTCGTAATTCTTGTCATTCCCCAGTTTTCATCCGGTAACAGCGGATCACTAAGCCAGGTGCTTCAGGCGTCGTCCCAGCAGGGGGAAAAAGAAACGGGTCCTTGTGCACCACACTCTGCACGGCCGTCGCTCTTCTCCGCAACTGCTCCGCAAATCTGGGGAAGGGGTTCTAATGCAAGGGGATTTAATGCACGGGGGTTTAATGCAAGCCAGGGCCACACGGGTGGGCAGAAACCCGCCGCTTCGCCCCAGCCAAGCCCTGACACGCCTGCACGGGCCCCGGCTGTGGGAAAACGCGCCCGTTCCCCACCGCCCCTGCCGCCCGACCGCCCAGCCGGTCACGAGGACGCTGCGGTAAACCACAGCTCAGCTTGAAATTATCTTTTCGGCACAGGGTTCCTGTTGAGCCGAATGGCACCTCCTCCTTCACCTGTGCCGGTGCCGAGACATCCTTCCTTTCTCAGCGCTATCGTCTGCTCAGATCTCTCCTCCAGATGATCACGCACATCAAGATCTTTAAAGCGAAGCATGCCCTGCTGCAAGGACTGAGGTCTCGTTTCCCCCGGCTTGTGTTGGGGCATGGGAGTGATGCTCACACCGTGCACAGATTTGCCCTTCCTCTGACTTTTTCAGCCCAGACTGGGGGAGTGGTGGCCAGTGAACATAGGTCAGCCTCTGTCCCAGCAGCTGCTGTCCTTGCCCGGAGCGGAGGAGGACGAGCTGGGGGGGGTTCAGCCACTCTCCTTCGCCGCCTCTTCAGTGCACAGAAACACCCGGATCAGCACCTCGAAGCTTAGTGAAGCGCAGCCCGTGTTTCGTTTGCAGCCACCGAGCCGTGACCGTGACGTGGCCGTTCCCCGTCGCGGGGGAAATGGAGTCTCGGAAACGCTCCAGGACGCAGAGATTTTTGTCCTCGAGCTGCTCACAAACGTGTGGTAGCAATAGCCATCGGCTGTGCATGACCATTGCTCTTTATAGGGAGATGCTGGAGCAACTCTGGTCCAAAGCTCAGACTATCGGCACCCTGCACCCTGGTCATTTTGGATGTGCTGCCTCTCTTGGCACACCTGCGCAGTGCAAATCCCACTCTCCTTCTATTTAAAAGGCATTTTTGGAGACCAGTTTGGGAATGTGACCCACAAACACAGCGGGATTGGAGCGAGTATGAATAAAAACCTTAACGTCTCACAGTCCGGCATCTAAGCCAGTCCCCTGGCCCTTGCCAAAGGACTTGCCAAAGGATTTCTGAGCAGGACACAACGGCTCTGGATTAGGGAGAAAGCTGGGTTTTGTGCCCCAAACATGGTCTGGAGATGGTTTCTGGCTCTTTTGCCAGATAAAAGGCTCATCACATTTGCACCCCCAGGAACACGTGCTGGAAACGGGAAGTGAAACAGCAAAGGAAAGGGACCCATCTGCTCCTTTGCTGCTCTGCAAGGGGCAGCTGACCCCCTTCGCGTGGCAGATGCTCGTGAAGAGGCTACAAGGGGTAACCACAGGTCGGCTCCCACCCCCGAGGACCGTGTGCTCCGCTTCCCCTGTGTCCCCACTACGGCGATGGACACAGGTGCCATCCACTGACTCCCTCCTTGAGTATCCACCGTCCCAACTTGAGGCAGACCGGAGGACTCTGATGGGCCGGGCAGGCTCAGAGCCCGTGGCTGATCCCCCCCCGTGGACAGGCCACACAGCTCTCGCTGGAGCAAGGGCTTTTCCCCTGCTGCCCTTGAGGAAGAGGTAGGTGGACTTTCCATGCCCTGCTGTTGAAAGAAAAAGGAGCAGGCAAGCTTCCCAGACGTTGTGAAAGGCAACAAGTTTCAACATGTGCAGGACATGCGGCGAGCGGAGCCATCCCAAAGAAAGATGCGGTTTCAGGCCACGGCGATGTGCAAGAAGGAAGCTGCAGAGAAGACCCTGACGCTTCATCTACTCCACTCGTGGGTGGCAGGAAGGGTGGTGCACAAGGTCTTCACGGACCCAGCAGCAGCGCTCACCTTGCCGACTGGCTCAGCTCTAAGAGCTGGCTGGCATCGCTGCACGCTGGGAGCACCGCGGAGCTCGGGAAGGGGCTGTGGAAAAGGCACACCGCTCCGTGCAGGTGTTTCAGGTGCGTTGGCTTCCTCCAGCATCACTCCAGTACTGTTGAAATGCCCCCTGAGACTAAGAGCCCATGGCACGAGCCCTCAGACCTCCCTGATGAGGAGATTAGAGGTCAGTCCGCTCGTTGTGTCTGAGATCATTTCAGAAAGGGAATGGGAGACAAGGATGAGATGAGTTTAGAGCTGGTGTATGGTGGAATCTTCCAGGGCCCCCGTGATGGTGGGTGGGGGCCAGGGCACACAAAGAGAGGCCGGGGGAGCCGGGCTTGCTCAGCCGGAGAGAAGGAGGTGAAGGGTGATCCAACGGCATCTCCCCCTGCCCAAAGGGCTCCTGGAGATGCTGGGGCCGGACTCTGCTCGGAGGGGCACAAGCTGCGGGGTGGGAAACGCTGGCCGGCCCCAAGGAAACAGCCTGTCCCCATGCGAGCGGGTCACCTGTGGGACTGCCCTGCTCACAGTTTCCTGACCACCTGAGTTGGCTTCACCCGGAGAAGAAGATACTCAGCCGGGTGGGGGGTTAACTCTGTCTCCAGAGAAGATCACTGCATGGAGTGCATTTGTGAGAATAAAGGAAACCCCTAATAGCTGATGTACCCCCTCGTCCTGATGACTGAAAGATCTGGAGCAGGCAGCAGATTTCCACTGAACGGCTCCAGGCCTGTGCATCTTTGCAGACCCATGGGGTAAAAGCTACAGCTGGTCTTCGACAAGCCCCCACTATTAAACTTCTGACCTGGGATGGGTGTTTCTTTAGATGCGAAGTGCTCCCGAGTTTTTCCATCAACGCTAAACTCTCAGGTAGGACTCATGCTGAGCGAGCAGCCAAGCTCCAGGGAGAGGAATTTGGTCGGGCAGGGAGAATTTCAGGAGTAATTCCTACACCAGCCAAGTGGCCAAGCGATGCATGGTCGTGTACAGGAGGGGACACAAGCTGCCCTTGTTGTTGCATGACCATGGCTGGAGAGCAAGCTGAAGCCAGATGGGCCTCATCCTGCAAAGCCTGTGGAGGTGCATGTCCCAGGGAAACACCGGGAGCTGAACCTCCCTCTTCCCAGTCACTGGCGTGTTGCTGGAGCATGGCTGCAGGAAAAGCAGAGACACATGGTTCGTTCCTGCGATCGCTACAAATTACAAGGGCCAGGGTCAGCTTTTGGGCAGAATCTGGTCATGCTGAATTAGAGGGAGCACCACCAGGCTAAAATCAAGGTTGCCATGAGGGATTGCATTCATCTCTTCCTCTGAACAAATAAATAGCGTAGGCAAAGATCCACCATTTAAAGTGGTTTTGCTGGCAATTGTAGGAATGTACTTCTCCTTGGTCAAATCTACTTAAAAAGGTGAAGTTTTTCTGCAGCACGGGAAGTTCCACCTCAACGTGAGGAAAAACTTCTTTACTGTGAGGGTGACGGAGCACTGGAACAGGCTGCCCAGAGAGGCTGTGGAGTCTCCTCCCCTGGAGCCCTTCCACACCCGACTGGACACGTTCCTGTGCAACCTGCCCTGGGTGACCCTGCCTTGGCAGGGGGGGTGGACCAGATGATCTTCAGAGGTCCCTTCCGACCCCCACCGTCCTGTGATTCTGTGTTTCTGTGATTTTCTTGTGGGACTTTTGTTGTTCTTGTGTCCTTCTTGCCCTCAAGTATTATTTTTTAATTTGGTCAGTAAGAAAATTATCTATTTCTGTATGGATAATTTTTTTAAAAAAATAAATGATTTGTTGCTTTTGATTTTCCCTGGAGGTCATAACTGTAGATGAAAATCCCCAGCCTCATTCAGTGATGCAGTGCACACACAGAGGACTTCATGTGGGGGTGCTCCACCTGGCCTTGGTCCAGCTAATAATTTTTGAAGGAATATGATATTCAACTCCTAAACTAGTGAGAAAAACGGAGGCAGGGCACTGTATGGCGGATTTTCTGGATGCATCCGTGAGCGCAGGCATTTAACTCAAGGGTGTTAAAGAAACCCCTGCTCCCAGGGAGCAACCAGAGGGTTAATTCTGGCGCTTGCTCTCTTACTCTATTCTTCAAATAATGAAATCAGTTGTTCCATAGTCTTTTGAAGGACTGAGCTTAGCCTTCTTGCAGAACAATACACGCTCTGCTCCCGACGTGAGTGCACTTATGGTGAACTTTGAGCTACACATCTGCTATAAAGAAGTAACTCTTATTCCCGGTTGGCCATTGCTAGCAAAAGGTTCAGGCTCCATCTACGCCTCAGCACAGTTTCGTTTGCTGCGTGTGAGCCTGACGTGCGGCGTGGACGGGTAGAAAATATTTGCAAACCTCATCCAAACACACCGGCACTTTCGCTGGGTGAATGGGAGCCGGAGACCAGCCCCGCAGAAGGTGAGCGTGCGACTAATCTGCAGCCCATCACCAGCAAAGCCCCTTAAATCTGTGCATTAATTTCCCAGCCGCGCTGGGAGGCTGCATGAGGAATTCCCTCGGGATGCTGTTGTTCGGTGTTTCCGAACCGCGACACGTGCTCTGAGCTGATCATAGGTGATTTATGGCCGGTCCTGCAGGCTTCCCTTGGGACACCAGACCAGCTTTCTCCACGCCGCGCGCTGCTGGGGTGAAGGGTGCCCGGGATGGGGTGGACGAGGGTATTTTCACTTCCCTACAGTAACGTCTCCGAATGCCGACACAGGTAGGGCTTGGAAAGCCTGAAGGCATTTCATTGCTTTGGAAAGAGCTGCGGAAGGGAAATTTGGGGTCTAATCCCGCTGCGTGATTAGAGAGGCTAATTGCGCCCGTCGTTCCGAGCGCCTGCACGCGGCTGCGGTCTGGGGGGCTGCTGAGAGCACCCCGTCCCATGGCACCAGCCCTGCCCCATGGGGTGGGAGGGCGCGGGCCCCGCCGCAAACCCTCAGAACCCACAGCCGCGCGTGGGATGGCCAGCCCAGACCCAGACCCAGACCCAGACCCAGACCCAGAGGCGATGGAGGAGAGTGGGGTCTCCCCCTTAATGAGTTTCATTGCAGCAGTTCATCCGACCCTTCCCCGGCAGCACGCCGGCTGGCAGAAAAGTTGTGTTTCCAGTAGTTTCCCTGTGCCCAAAACCCCTTATCTTTATAAACCAGAAAAGGCAGGACAAAGGTGTAGGAAGGAGATGGAAACAGCAAAAGCAGAAGGTCGTTTGTGTGGTGGCATCTCACTGGAGACCCTAGTTCCCAAATGGATATGTCATTTGTTAACTACTGTAGGCAGCGTTGGTGGCATTTAAAACCACCACCGATCAGGTACACCTGCTGGCAAAGCCGGAGGAATGGCACACTGTGGGTGTCACGGTGCACAGGAGGGTATGGGTGGCACAGGCGGTGCAACTTGTCCTCACACCAGTTGGGGTGGCATTTTTTGGCTTGCACATATCCTTTATTAGCTCCCTTCCGCTCCTTCTGGAGAAATAAAATACCACCCGGTCTGGCAGCCTGGGGTAAGACCACCTGAAAATACACCAGAAAAGTAAGTGTCGTCACGGCACGGGGGGTGGACTAGAAGACCTTAATAGTCCCCTCCAACCCGAAGATTCGATGATTCTATGATCTATCTGCAGGCTTAACCAAAAGCTTTTCCACTGTAGCTACACTGTCAGGTGAAATGTTAGAACCAAAAAGAAGGGAGCACCTTCAATAGCCGGGGTCCTAGAAAGCCCTCCAGTAACCTCAGTAGTCCGGGGGTGGTTCTTGAAAAAGAGCCAGCGACTCCTTCAGTGCCAAGTAGCCCTTGGAAGTGCCACCCACATCCTCCAGCCACTAGAAGATCTGTGGCTTTTGCTTTGGTAAGGTCAGATGTTTATTTCAGTAAACTAATTCCTTGGAAAACACTGTTATTTGCTGCCTTCTCCCTCTTGACTTGCAGTTCCCAATCCGATGCGCTGCTCTGAGCTGATGACCAAACACTGCGCTACCTATGGAACATGTCACTTTGCTGCTCTCTGACCTCAAATCCCCCAGCTGATGTGCATGCAGAGGACACGTAGCCACAGTGACTTGGACACCCGGAGTGGTCCAGCTCTCAGAGTCTACCTAAACATGAATTTTGCCTTGAGCGGCACTCCTCTGGCCCACGCCAGTTACTGTCAGCATATCAAGTGCTGTGTAAGTACGTTAGCGGTTTGGGGAGTGTGTTGAAATTACAGAGTTCGCTGTGCTAAGCCTTAGCCATGCTAATTAGCTATGCTAGGCTAAGCTGAGATGTTTCAAGTCAAGCAGGACTATTAGGTCACATGGTTTCTCACACCATCTCATGAAGTTTAACATGGAATCAGGCGAATTCTGTTTCTTTTTCCTCCTTCTTTGCTTTTAGGGTTGCTGTTGGCTGTGGATCCGGCAGGCATTTTGTCCAATATAGAGACTGTCTCATCGGAAATTGTTTTCTGCTCACAGGCCTCATTTTTGACCCTTGTCCTCTCAGTTGTTCTTCTTGATGCTGGTGGCACCTCCATCCACATCAACATCCATGAACACCTGTGGTGGGAGCTGTTGTGCACAAAATGAGGTCTTCTTTCCAAAACCAGTCTGTGACCACATGCTTCTTATCCAAGGGACTCAATTTGACCTTGCTGAGTGGAAGTCACAGTGAAAGAGAGCAGAAACATAGGGTTTGTGGCACAGTGCCAGAAGGAACCATCAGTTCAGTCCTCTGAAATCACAGGACATTATATTTCCCCCAGATACTGCAAGATGAGCCGTTTGCATTCACCCAGAGGGGTTGCCAGGCTTGACCTGAGGATGTCAAGAAATGGTAAAACGAGGACTTCGTTCAGTTGTCGGCTTCAGTGCTTGATTCACTCCTGGCTCTTTTTCCAACGTGACTGACTGCATCTTGAGCCACCTGGACACGATAGGCCTTTTTTCATCGCCCTAAAGAGCCCATTGGTATGCAATAATTCCCTCTTTAATGCGTGGCAAGGAAAACCACTCCATAATCTTCTTTTGAGAAGCAAAATAGGCCAACCGTCTCGATCCCTTCCTTTTCAGCCTGGATCATTACAGAGATGCTGGACATGGCAGCAGGGTCCTGTAATCCCACGGGCGCGTACGAGCCCGCGCACCCTCTGGTCTGCGGGACTCGGCTCCATGCACGAAATCAGGAGCTGCAGAACATGCCCCCAGGAGGAGACACCTGAGTTTGAAGGCCGGGATCTGAAGGGGGTCCAGGGTCTGAGCTGCTCCGGTTTAAGCAGAGCAACCGAGCGGGTCTTTTTCTTTAGTGGAAAAACCACTGGAGATTGCTGCCATGGAAAAGCGGCATTATCGCCAAACACGGAAATGTCTCCTGATCTGTTTACTAATATTTGGTGCTCCTTTCTGGACAGCGTTCAAACTGAAATCCAACCGCACGCGTCAGCAACTTCCTGCTCTCCTCCCTACCCTCCGCTCCTGCACCCAGGGGAAAATCTGGGATGGGAAGAGCTGGCGAGAGGCGAGGAGGGAATAGGGTTGCTATTTTCGTCTCGCAGAAGGGGTCCTGGAGATGCCAGGGTTGGACTCTGCTGAGAGGGGCACGGCGAGAGAGGCATTTCTCCGCGTGCAATGATCCCTGGTACTCGCACGGGTGCAAGGGCGAGCCGCGGCCGGGTCGTGGCAGGAGGGCATGGACGGGCTTTGCTTGCCCAGCCCCTCGGGCCACCAAAGCCTGCGCCAGGCTGGTTCTTAATGGAAAATAAGTAGGGTATTACAATTGCCTCATTATTACAGGGATGTTTACAACTGTCCCAGCCCGTGGGGGAGGGATGGGAGAGCCAGCCAGTTCGCAACTTCCAAAAGGTCAGTGCAGCGCATGTGGCTACCGTAACCCTTCGACTATAGCAGGCATCGAATTGTCTACTTAATTAGTCATGCCCAGTTCAGATTTAAGAACATTAAACTCAGATGTGCGTATTATTCTTTGCTAATAGCAGTCATTATACTGAAGACACGGCTTTTTGCACAGTCTTCAAAGACATTCACTTTTGTTGCCGGTTCTTTGGTGTTCGAGGTTTCTTTGGACTAGTTGAGAATTGTTAACGTTGTCCTATCTGGCTATAAAGCAATGGCATCTGGGGTTTTACTACCCTGCTCTGCATGAAATCACAGAGCTGTGTTTTAAGGAGAGATGGGTTGGGTGGGAGAGGGAGCAGAAATGTTCCCCACACGGAGAGGGAGAAAGCCCAAAGAAAGAGGTAACAGCATCCAAACAGGCTAAAAGCCAACTAAAACCCACCCAAGCCCTTTCCTGAAACACCAGGCAAACCTTGGCCACCGATCGCTGAGTCTTGACACTACCCTTCCTGGTTTTGAGTCATGGCAAAGGCTGGTTTGGCTCGGGCAGCTCTCCTTCCTGGAGATGCCCATGGCAGAGGCACCGCAGGTTACACCCTTTCTGTGTTGAAAATGAAAGATATGAATAACTACGAGCAGCCATGGTCTTCCACCACAACAAACTTTGGCTTTCCTCATTTATTCCTCCACAGAGCCATGACCACGCTTCTTCCCCTGCTCTTCCACCAGCTGCTCCTCCACGAGTCTTGTGCAAATGCCTGGGACATGCCAGTCTCACCCGAAGCAGATGGCAGGCGGTTTTGGGGGAAGGTGGCTGCTCTCAGGAGGCATTTATCTAGATAAATAAATAACCCTCAAACCTGTGGATTACCCCGCTCCCTGCTAAGGGAAATGACAGCAAATCCTTGAGTGCACGTTCAGAGATGGGTTTGGAGAGAAGAGCCTGGTTCAGGGGTGTCACAGCCAACACCCGCCTCTCCTGAATTTCAAGCCTCCTTGTACAGCATTAGGGGGATTGGAGACCCTTGGAGAGGTCCAGCCAGCCATGAAAAGGTAACATCCCTCTCACTGTCCTGCCACGGAATATGCTGGGGGAAATTTTCCATGGAAGACCTACCTAGCAGAGCCCAGGCTCATTGTTCTTGCACAGGTCTAGAGATATGTCACTTTATCAACTATTTTACAGTAGCCTGTGGGAAAGGAAGGGCAGATTTTAGTCACTGGTGGAGCATAAGGGACCAAGGAACGGTCTCAGGAGCTTGACAAGACGGGTCAGTGTGATGGTAAAGAAAGCAGGACAAGTAAGTAGGTCTCCCGAGATTTATTCCTGAGAAACCTCTGCATCAAAACGCAAAACAACCAGCAGCACTGACTGCTGCTCTGTGTCCAGTCTGGCTGTATTTGACTGCAGCATCCAGAAGAAAACACATCTCCACAAAACCATCAAGATGAGATGAATTCTGCCCAGTCTCAGCTCAGGCATGATTAAATACTCACCAACAGCACCTCGAAACACACAGCTGGGCTTGTTGAATCTGTCCATGAGGAGGCTCAGGGGGAGTCTGAGAGCAGCCCCCGGCCGTGGCAGGGGCAGGGATGGAGGGGAGGCTCCCCAGGGGAGAGCGCCTCCCCGGGGGAGCCCAGCCACACCGCGGCCGCCCAGGCCTAGTGCTGGAGCCTGGGGTTTGGCGTAGAGACCCACCCGGGTCCCTTCCACCAAGAGGGAAATAGATGGTTGTCAAAGAATATCTCTGAGTTTGCACATGGGCTTTCTCTAAAAATAAACCAATTTGAAAAAAAAAAGAAATTGTATTTGTCTTTCCCCATGACCATGGGGAAGTTAATAGCAGAGCCCAATAGGACACCAAGCTCCAGTTACAGAAACTTCCGACTTTCTGAACACACGCTTGGCCCGAATTAGGCAGAAAAGACAAAACTGCTGATTTTCTTTGCTTGGTTTAATTCTTTCTTTTTTTTTTTTTTTTTTTTTGAGAGTAGAAACCCTGCAATAAGTCCTTTTTGAAGCCTTGAGGCACGGTGTGAAGTATGGACCACAGCATCCCTTGAGACTGTTGCCGCTAGTGGTGGGTACCTTTGCCCACCCTGGCAAAGTCAAGACCTCATTTCCTAGCCATTCTCCTAGCTCTTTCTCTGGCCTTTCTGATCACTGGTTCACCCAGTTTTGCTCCAAAACTGGGGAGCAGAATCACTCTCACCTGCTGGCATCCCAGGGGGTGGAGAGGATTTGGGGGCATCTGGTGGAAACCCGACTGCTAGGCTGGCTGGGAAGGCATGCGTTGCTCCAACGTAAGATCTGCCGAGATGTTCTCTCTGAAAATTGTTTCAAGTTCATCAGATTGCAATTTTATTTTTTATTTCGTGCGAAAAGCTTCCACTGGAAAATTTCTGATCAGTCCTAAATAACACCCTGAAACCAAGCTGCACTAACACTGTCTCCAAAGGTAGAAAAACAACCAGCCCATCCAGCCCCTGCCCTGTGACTTGCACCCCATGCTGTGAACTGCTTCTGGAAGTGATTTTGCTGGGTCATTTTTGGGGATATCTTTATGTTGCTTCCACTTTGTTGTTCGGGGTTTTCCTTTCTCACTACCAATGACATTTCAGCAAATGCTTCCAGCTTAAACCAGGGCTTGTGTTGGACCAAAACACTATTTTGCATGTCGGAAATTGTCTCTTGCAGCCCAAAAAGGCAGCTGAAAAAAATATGTGGAATAAGCTCGAGGGGGCATCAACTCAGAAAGAGGTGCCTGTGCAGCTGGGCAACGAATTAGCCTTAACAGTGACTCTTTAAAAGCCAATATTGATTATTTCATCTCAAAAAGAAAAAGAGCAGAGGGGGCTTGCTCTTCCG
>NW_010561301.1:0-7403 GCF_000687285.1 Phaethon lepturus | reverse complement strand
TCCGATGCCACGAGTGGAAATGAACGGCTTTGACTCAACGAAAATGAGGGCTTTTTTCAGACAGCTCACAGAGATCACAGGGCACCTCTGACCATACCTGGGACACAGCCCTTGAGTGCTTCAGCCCAGGCTGGCGGTCTATCAGTCAGATGCTACATTTCAACCAAGAGAGGGGCAGATCCCACAGGAGGTGACCATCAGGAGGAGCTTGCACTCGTTGTGCATTGAAGAGCTCCCTACCAGGAGATCTGTGTAATGCCACTTGGATGAGGTGCTTCTGGAGAGGCCACTCTGAGGCCAGAGCAAGGACCCAACTTGCTTCTTGTTCTTCAGTTTGTTGCCACTATACCTCCTTTTAGGGCTGGTTAGTCTAGAGGATGAGGGTTCATAGGGACAGGGCTCTCCATGGGTGGTGTTGGCAGATGAGCTCTGAGCTTCCAAACTTCACTTCCCGCAAATCTTTCTTCTCCTTCCAGCATTAGAAGCGGCTGTTTATTGTAGGAAAACTGTGAAGTATTGCAAACATTGCTGTCTTAGGATAGCAGAAAACTAAACAAGTCCCACGGCCCAGACTCAAACTGTAAACTGGAAAGTGCCGCCTGAGATCAAAAAGTGGACCACCACAACTGGCCAGCACAAGGATGGTGGCTTGCTCAGTGTTTTAACAAGTGTTTTGCACGTACCTGCTGAAGGATCTGAACTTAGTGCCGGGGTTTCTTCACCACAACCTCCAGAAGTCAGGTCTCTCCCCCTTCGCATTTCTCACACAAGCTGAAAGCCGGCTTTGCAGAGAGCACTGCTTTGTCTTGCAGCTATAGTTGCCACTCTTGTGCAGACACCAGTAATTTGGGCTATAAACTTGTGAATTTACGTACATGTGCAGTTTAGGTAAGTTTTTGAAGTATAGCAGACATGTAAGTCCCTCAAGAATCCAGACCTTGGGGTTTTCTGTTTTATTTTTGAGAATTAAATTTAAAATATTTACTTGATTAGGTCAAGAGTTAACCTTCAGTCATGCCAAGTGCTTTCTAGTTTGGAAGAATACTTTACAGGTATGAGCATGCTCTGTTTTGCCCCTCCTAACAATGCATTCATAGACTCACTTTGATCTGGCAAGAAGGACATCCTTCTCTAAGACTTGGCTTGTTGCACAGATCTACATTACAGTCATCATTCAGCTACTATGACCAAAACGCTCTGAGCTGGGCGTGGTGGGAGGGTTTGGTGGGTTGCAGAAATGCACAGCAAACACAGCCAGTTCAGACAGGAGACCAAGGACCCACTCCTAGATCCCAAATGAGCCACTCCATGAAATTGAAATGCCGTAAGAGGCACCAAAACCCAACGGGCATCCTCCAGAACAAAGCTATTTAGAAAGTTCTCCTTGCACCTTCTGTTCTGCAGTGTTAGAGATGCCCTCTGGTCATTAGGATGCGTCCTCAGTGCATCTACCAGTGTTACCTTGGCCTAAGAGCTTGTAGGTGACAGTCTCAGAAACATGAGCTGCTAGGGGCTGGCCAAGTTTTCAGATGAAGATAATACCCAACTACATAAGTACCTACAAGGTACCTTCACAAGCGTCCCAGAAACTTCACTGCCCATTTATACTCCTAAAAGGAGCTGCTGGCTCAGGGCTCATCTGAAAACCTGACCTGACCAACGGTCAGGAGGGAAGATGCCTATCTCAAGTTCACTTTAGCTCAAGGCTATACCACTGGGCAGATCCATGCTGATCAAACCCATCTCTGCATGCAAGATGAGCAAAGAGCAACATTTTTGCAAATCATTGCTCCACTGGCATCAACACTTTTAGTGCAGCTGCCAGTTTCGATGGCTTTATGTCTGGTTTAATAACTTAGAGCTCACTGTGTGCATCACATGTTCTTGTTTATTCCTGGCTGAAATCAGCGTTGAGTCGCTACAGAAATTGTTTACTTTGCTGTTGTCAATAGAAACTAAAGGTCAAATAATCAGAACTGAGCCTGTGGATATAACTCAGTATCTGTTTATATTTTTGCTGACGAGTATTAATAAAAATATTTGTTAGGCCACGTAGGCTCCATGGAGCAAACAAAGGTGGCTGTGTAGTTGAAAAGTGGAGAAAAATAAGCCAAGCCTCCCCCCAGCATAAAACACAGGGACTAGGGAAGCTGTCACCAGTGGTCCTACATGGGACAAAGCCAGGGCTCTTGGAGGAACCCATGATTCCTTGCAAGAGCCACTCTTCCTCCTCACTAACCCCCAAGAGATGGCTCCAACAGCAACCTGTAGCGAAGATGAGCCTCGCATCGCCTTGGAGAGCTCTGGCCAGATCTGACCAGGAGGCACCATCCGTGAAGATGGCATGAAGAGCAGCTATAACATCCATGCTGTGACCTAGAAGTTGTGCCCCATGGTAGCCCAGAGATGGCAGGTGCCGGGGGGCAGCTGACTTTTTCAACCCACCCTTAAGCCTCACGTTCACTGCTGGTGAAGCCCAAGTCAACTGGAGGAAACCTGGATGTGCCTGCTTTGCTGTCACGACACCTCCCCACTTCAGGAGAAGAAGCACCAGGGCGGTGCATTCGTGCAATACACCTTGGGGCTCAGCCTGCACCCCTGGAAGCAGAACTGGGCTTGGCAGGGAAGCCCCGGGTGGCTTCACAGTCACAGTCACCTCATAAATCCATCTAGACTGAACTAGGTGCCTCCGTGTATTTACTACTACAGCTCCCAGCACCGCGGGGCTGAGGCACCTATTGCAGCAGGATCCCCACCGTAGTGTCTCCGGTGACCTCTCCAGCTTCCGCTGGAGCACTTGGTGGGCAAAACTTTACACCGTTAGAAAAACGTCTGTCCAGGGTGCACGTAGCTTTTTAATGAGAGACCCATGGAAGGAAAAGGAATACATCTGCGGGCTTTAAAAACAACTGTATCTGGCACAGCAACAAATAATTTTGTCTGGCTTCCAAACTTTCCCTTTACAAGTGTTTTAGAGATATGGTTTGATCAAAGCTTTGGGTTTTTTTCTTTTGTTCTCTTGTGTCAGATTCTAGTTTCAGAAAAGATACGGCGCTCACGTACATGTAAATGCAACTCCAACAGCAAATGTGTATTGAGCTTGTGTTGGAAATGTTGAAGATCACACAAAACTAGCAATACTTAGAATGGCTCTAGGTATTTCAAGATTGTAAAATTCATAGCTAGATAGGTACATAGGGAAAAGACAAACTAAAAACATACTGAGGAAAATATTCTGTGCAATTAGAGCAATTTAAACTCAGTAGTTTTCCACTGTTTTACCCCGCTGGAACTACCTCATCGATGAGGTTGCAATGCTGCGCTTTGGCTGCTCAGGCGCAGTGCAGAGCTGGATCTCAGCTCTCTGGTTCAAGTTTTCCTATCCTTGCAGAGCTGGACAGACACCCCCGTGTACCCTCTGAGTGTAAGATCTCTTAGAGAGGTATTTTTAATGCTTTTGGGTTTGAACAGCAACCAGTACTCTTGGGTTTGACCTCTGCAGTGAGGCAGTGACAAGCTTCGAGCTGCAAGCTTTCACACCATCAGGGCAACGGCAGTCCAGTTCCTCCAGGACAGAACTATTGCTTTTTCCCATCTCTCACCAGCAAATATATGTCCTTCTCATTTACCACCCCTCTTCCTGGGGGAAGAAGTCAAGGTAGGGGAGGAAAAAGCATCTATAGAGTCAAAAGAGGATTGCACTTGTTAGAAGTTTGAGCCCTCTCACTCCACCTCGTCCCGTCTCTGCCAGACCATGCCCCATGACTCAAACACTCTGCACCAAAACCTCTTCCTTTCTTGTATGAGTTGGATTAGAAAAGAGAGGCTCTGGTGTTATGGAAAAGTCTTTGTAATTCTTGGGTAATGACTAAGAGCACCGTATCATCAATAATTAAACCCACTTGTCTCTTTGCAGTGAAGCACTGAGATTGTTTTGTTAAGTCTTTGTTAGTATCAGCCATGAGCAAACCAGTATGTCTAAAACAAGGACTTGCACAAAACTGGAATGAAACTTGCGTCAAGTTGGGAAAAAAAAGAGTGGCAAGGTCTCATTTTTAAGTCATCTGCTCAAGTACCTCCTGTGGGCTCAAAGGGGGCAAAACTGTGAGATACTTCAATAGCATTACACGACTTCCGATTCGTTAGCATGGGGCTGTGAGTAATTCTGAAACCCTCACCTCTGAAGTGGAGCCAAATGGCAGCACGTGAATCACCTAGAAGACTGAGACCCTTTTCTGCTGGCAAAAAAAAAGCCATGAACACGTTGTAAACTGCACACGTATCTTTGCTTATTCAGCATTTTCGTGCAAGCAGCTTTTATCTCGTCAATATTGCTTACCGATTTAGTTCATGAATGATTGGATTGTGAGATATCCTGTAGTTCTTTTACTCAGAAACCTAAGAACACAAGTTTTCTGAAACAGAATGCATTTTTACACTTTCACACAAATTTGGGGGTTTTATTTTTCCGTCCTTCAATCTCTGAACTCTGGGCTTCATCATTAGATGTTTAGCTTGAATCAGGATGTAAAGCAGAAACCACTCATGCACGACGTCTTGCTCATGACATCCATCTTCACAAGGGAACCTCTCTCTAATTTCCTGTGTCAGAAGAACATGGAAATGGCTGTATTGGCACAAATCCACTAAGACCAGGGTCCTGTCTTGAACTCTGGACAAAAACCTGGGGAAGGGCATAAAAATAAGAAAAACATGCAGGCAAATTTCACCTGGGTGCTCTCACAGCTTCTGGTACTTTGCTGCTCAGGGGTTTTATGAAATAGGTCATTCAGGAAGCGCTCAGTACCCTGAAACGAATTCCTCATTCGTGAACTTGTTCATCGCCCTTTTAAACTCACACAAACTCCTCACATCCCCAAAATCATGCACCAGGGGACCCTGCAGGGGAAACGTGTCCTGAGAGCAACCACCCTCCTCTTGTCCATCCTGCACCGACCTCCAGCTGAAGTTAGTGCCATCTGATACCCTCTAATTCTTTATAGCAGGACAGGTCATGTACAACCGGACACATCTGGCTCATCCAGTCCCTCCTACAGACACCATTCCAGACCTTTCATCCTCCCTGAAGTTTCCCCAGCTCTGTTGTATTCCTTCAGAGATGAGAAGACTAGAACTGTACCCAGCATCCAAGACACAGGAGCATGGTGGATCTGCGCTGCAGCATCATGATGTTCTCTTTTCCTTTGCTGGTAGTTTCCTATGGTCTTTTGGCTTTTTTGATGCTCCTGAGCAATGGACTGGTGCTTTCATGGGACCACCCATCAAAACGTTAGGATCTCATTCTGGAGCGCTCATCATCAGCCAGAGCCCATCATCTCATACGTGGCATTTGGGTTATTTTCCCTTTGTCCCTTTGTACCCAGTTAATGAATCTGCAGTTCTTCACTGTTGTCCCTCAGCTTTACCATTCTGCAAAACGGAACATCACCAGCAAAATTCCTCTTTTCCAGGTTGCTAATGACTGTGTTGAAAAGCCTGGATTTCGATAATGAGGGGCTTCCCATGCTGCAGCTTGGGTTTTCGCTGTGCCCCTCCGAGCAGAGTCCAGCCCCAAATACCAAATCTCTCTAGAAATACATCCTCACTGAGCTACATCCTCACTGACACCAGGATCTCCTCGTGTCCCCGGGCACGGCATGGTCTTTCCACACCTGGGAGTGGAAAAGGGGGCACCTCCAGCTGTCTGTTGAACATTGCCAGCTGAAGTCCTGAAGAATGAGCCTGGAGCTCCAAAAATCTGCAATGACAAGGAAATAATTTGGTTTGTCTTTTCACAGAGGCAACGAGCCAGGTCTTTACCCTAGTTCATGAGCTAAAATGCAGATAAGGTAAATATCCTCATTTGTGTAGGATTCCTTCTATTTTTCATCAGGGCAGTTTGATCTCTGTCCCTCAGACAGCTATAAACCTGTTAAGACTAAAACAACTGAAGAAGCATCAATCTATCTGGAGAGATTAAGCCAGTATTTTATAGCTAGTGTGCTGAAGGGGATATGTCCTCGTACCCAGTATTGGACAGTGAGACATTTGTGGTAGCCTCTCTGGGTTTAACCACTCTATTCTTGTGGTTTTCTGGAAGCGTGCCTGGGAAGATGCTGAAGTTCAGCAAATGGAAACTGAAATCCTAGAACTTCTTCATTTATTAGCCACTGCTCCATGCTCAAGGAAAGGCATTTTTGCAGAGAGTTTTTTTGAAAAGCCAATAAAAAGCAAACACAGCACAGAAAAAACCTGTTCAGCTTGAGCTCTGCTCAAAATTTTTGAGGTCCCAGGAGGTCCTGACATCTCCGGTGGCTTCATCACAGATTCACTTGCCTCCTCTGGCAGGACGGCTGCCAGCCACGTGTGCCAGCCCAGGAAACCCTCTTCCCTTTGGTGGGGCACCCATCCATTTTGCGACATCCTCTTTCCCATAAGCGATAAAGTCCTGCATCCAGTCCCACCTGCCCTGCTGCGGGGGCTTGGACAGCTGGAGGAAGAGGAAGGATTCAGCCCAGCTGCCCCTACTTCAAAGAGCTGTTACAGGGATTTCTTAATTAACCTTACACCCCACTTACTTACTTATTTAAAACAACGTGAAAGCGCCAAGGCTGTTCCTTGTTGAGGGACAGCTGGTTCGCATAAGATATTGTTTCTTTTTCATGTATGGACGTATGGGTTGTGTTAATGTTGTGGCATGTGGCAAGAAGTGGATGAACATTTCTTTCTACTGCCTCCTTCTACTGGCACCAACATTGGCCATCATTTCTGTGGATCTACTGGCTTGGATGGGGACTAGCCGGAGGTTTAATATGGCAAGTCAGAGACCTTGGGCCAGTGCACTTCATGGATGTGAATTTTGCAATCCCTCACTGCCATGGGAGCATCTGCCTGGGGACTGCTGGCTTGCCTAGGAATTTGGCCATGGGGATGTGCTGGGAGGCCAGTACCAGGAGGGAGAGACCTGTCTGGAAACGGGCAGAAAGCTGCAGCAGGACCTGACTCTTCTTCAGCCTGTGGATTGGACCTCCTCATCAGGACAGTCTAATTACTTTTTTCCAAATAATGTCACTCACCTTGATGCTTACGTTATTTATAAGCGAGCTCTAATTCAGTTATAACCACAGATTCCTACAGTGGACACCACTCTATGAAACTATTTAGAGGGAAGAGAGCATGCTCTGAAACATTGGCCTGAATAAATCTGCAAAGTAACGTATAGATATAGAGATAGATATAGAGATAGATATATATATGTAGCCTGATCAACCTAGTGGCCTTCTATGATGGAGTGGACATCCACATCAGTGGACAAGAAAAGAGCTACTGATGCCATCTCTCTGGACTTCTGTAAGGCCTGGACTGTTTGGTGGATGGTGACATCCAGAAGGTAGTGGTCAATG
>NW_010561300.1:0-838 GCF_000687285.1 Phaethon lepturus | reverse complement strand
AGGAAACCACAAAGAACAAGTTACCAGTTCCCGTAGATGTGCTGTTGCCTGTTGCATCAGCCTGTTGCGTATGCATGAACTTTCTTGGAATCAGACGGAGATTGTGGGACTCTGACTGTATAACAATGACACCATCAGAAGTGAAAATGAGGACCCCCACCACCAAGGAGTGTCAAGAGGACCAACGGGACGCTGCTGGATCCACAGGTGGTGATATCTTCTTTGCTTTCTCTCTCTCTCCCCTCCCCACCCCCTCCTCTTTCTCCTCCTCTCTTTGTCAAATTGTAAAAGACGTGTTGCATGGGTCTTGTTCACCTAGTTGAATTGTTTAGTTAGGATGATTTTCATTGAGATACCCATGTAACCTCATGCTTTGCATTTTGTATTATTAAATTGTTATAGTGGTTGGCTGGTGTCATTTCACCTTAATTCAGTCTAGGGAGATCACAAACTTGGTCCTTGGTCCCACAGGGAGGGAGGTTGTCCTGAATGGCTCCTTTCGGGCCATGACACCTCTGCAAGATGTCTCCCTCAGGAAAGCTAACAGCACCTCCCAGTTTGGTATCATCAGCAAACTTGCTAATAGTGCATTAAAGTCCTGCATCCAGATTATTTATAAATATATTGAACAGAACAGGCCCTAGAACTGAATCCTGAGAAACACTGATGGTGACTGGTCCCCAGCCAGAAATAGCCCCATTCACTATAACACTTCGAGCTCTGCCGTTCAGCCAATCCTTCACCCAATGTACTGTGAACCCGCTCATCCCACAGTTCGACAACTTGTCCAGACGGATGCTGTGAGGAACAGTATCAAAATCTTACTAAAATCCAGAAA
>NW_010561299.1:10682-43403 GCF_000687285.1 Phaethon lepturus | reverse complement strand
GATAGTCCAACGAAGGTGTTGGGCACGACTGCACTACTAATGCTGACTTTGGGCATCACTCAGAACCTAAGCTCAGCCGCCCCCAGTCCCTCTGATATCTGAGGATCAACTGGAACGCAACGGGGTTTAGTTTCTGCCAAATTGCTCTTCCTCTTAATTCAACACCAGGGAGGCAGTGGAGTCACCATCACTGGAAGTGTTCAAAAAATATGTAGACGTGGCACTTCAGGACATGGTTTAGTGGGCATGGTGGTGTTGGGTTGACAGTTGGACTTGATGATCTTAAAGTTTTTTTCCAACCTTAATGATTCTGTGATTCTGTGATCCTGTGATTCTGTGACACTATGCCTAGCTGCCACATACAATACACAGATACATGACATACATATTTTCTATCTTATCTCTGATGCATTTGCAGTTCCCACCAAATATCAATGCCATCCCTAAGCAAGCATTTGAGGATAGGATTTAAATTACAGGAGACAAAGATGATGCTCAAATGGAAACAGCAATGGCATTGAAATCATGACCCTGATGATCTAAGACTGTGGTTGAGGTCCTCTTAAGTAATATCTCTGACACAATTCTTCCTGAATCTCAGAATAAAGCATTACAATTTGCACTGGGCAGTCTACTGGACTATACCAGAGGAGTTTACAGGAACCGTGGCTGCAAAATCCAGAAAGGCTACCTAAAGGGCCTGTAATATAATCCCAACCCCTACATAACCACCCTCACACCGACTACAAAAGTGATGCAGATGGCACATTTCTTCATTTATACTCCAGTAGGTAGCACCTTCTTTTTCAATAGCAATTGTGCACCACAGCTTTTCCTCTCCATTTTCTTTCCTGCCAGATGAAGATTTTTACTATCTCATGCCGATTGGTTTATTTACCTAAGACACTATGACACTTTATTCCATCATAATGTGGCACTGTTCCCTCGAAATGGCACCCATCATTAGATGTATCATTTTGAAATGTGAATATTAGTGCCCAAAAGAGATGAACCATAAGCATCACAGACGGATAAGAAAGGATTAGGCATAAATTGGTAACAGGATTGATAACAATTTACAGGTATGTCAGGCCACAATGGCACACTGCCTTGATCGACAAGAACTACTACTCATAAATTGTACTTCCACAAGCACCTTCAGTGCTCTCACCAATCAAGATTCATAATCAGCATTTTAAGAGTAGTTTTTTTTTTTTTAATGGAATCAGCCTGATGCCAAGCACAAGTCCATAGGAAAACCACTTTCAAGGAATGAAAAGCTGAAGCAAATACAAAAGGTGCACTGGATGAATGCTGCAGCAGTCAACCACTTACAGTTAAGAGAGAAAATGTTATAGTCCAAAAGAGAATTTTCCAACAATAAAGTATGATTTACTATATTTAAGGAATGAATGCTGAACTTGACCTGACAGTTGTTAATAAATGCTGTGTAATCAGATATTGTTTTAATATAATTTTTATAATTTCGTGTTTAAAGACATTCTAATTGCAGCTAGAAACTGCAACTGTTTAAAAGTGCTGCCTAACAGCCCCATTAAGAGTCAGGCACTGTATGGGGACAGACATTTTAGCAGGGCCTGTTGCCATAGGACAAGGGGTAATGGTTTTAAACTAAAAGAGGGCAGATTTAGACTAGATCTAAGGAATAAATTTTTCCCAATGAGGGTGGTGAAACACTGGTACAGGTTGCCCAGAGAGGTGGTGGATGCTCTATCCCTGGAAACATTCAAGGTCATGTTGGACGGGGCTCTGAGCAACCTGATCTAGTTGAAGATGTCCCTGCTCACTGCAGGGGTTTGAACTAGATGACCTTTAAGATCCCTTCCAACCCAAAGATTCTATGATTCTACGAAATATGAGAATATTAAGAAAATTATTGCCTTTTAACAGGATTTTACCCCTTGTCTTTCATGAAAACCTCAAAAATTCCTACTCAGGAAATCTATATTAGCCACCCAATATATTTTTTTTTCTGAAGATTAAGAACATCTTCCTTAGTTCGCTCTTTATAATCCTAGAATCACAAAACAAAAGAATGACTGCTTTATTTTCAGCAAACTTCTCTTAAGATTTTGGTAAGCATTCTGTGTTTATATTATATCTAGCATAGACTGTTGTACTGTACTTTTGTTCTACATAAAAGTGCGATGCACGTGTATTTGAAGTCAAGCACACATATCCTTTTTTTCTTTGAGCTAAACTATCTTTAACATGAACTTATATTTCTGTTTTCTGCAGGCTAAAAGCAATGAATTATTGAAAGTGAGAATGCAAAGAGAATTATATCTCACAAAACTGTATACAATTACTTTAGGTTATGCCCCAGAAATGACTGTGGTACATGTAAATGTCCCTGGGCCAGCTTTAAATTGTCCCCTGTACAGGTTAATTCACACTGAATAAAGGAAAACTTCAGGGCTGATATTATTAGAAACCTAATTTTCAGTCTTGAAGGATACCAGGGACTATATAGTTTATGTATGAAATCCTTGAACTATTCAATTTTATTAGAAATATGCCATTTATTTTAGATTAACTGGAATTCTCTGTGCATATTAAGCTTGAATATATTTGTGTAATGCATTGATACTACTTTGTGACGTGCAGTGGAAGTAATCTAGTTAGATTAGTTGGGGTATTGCAATAACACAGTGATACTGCTTTTGGCATCTGTACTTGCCTAGCTATCTCTACAATGCATTGTATTGGGTATTATAGCAGTCTACTGCAAAAGAGATATGACAGCTGTATGAAGAATGCTTGCTCTCATTTTCATCCTGAATTTGTGAATTTATAGTATGGTGAACTACGAGAGAAAGGAGAAAGCATATAGATTAAAATGGTTTAGTAGACATTTGTATCACAGTTTTGGAGTGTCCCAATGGAACAGAACTCTGAATTTAAAACTATCACACATTTCCTTGAACAAAATTTTCAAAAGAAACGGTATATGAGTATTTGGGACTTCTACAATGGCCTTGCATGACTAAGCTACTTCAGTCAAGAGTAGAATCATGTTTAAATCCCCTGCAATGATTTGGTGAAATAAATGAACTGTCATTAATTTAACAAGATTTTTAAAAATCTAAAGTAAATATGTATTTCAGGAAACTCAAAGTGTAATGGTAGTAGGAATGGATCAACAAACCGCCATGAAACTCTGGGAATATAATAGATGAATATAAGTCTTCTACCCAGAAAGTTCTCTGGATATGACAACTTTCCAGGGTACTTAGAAGTTGTTTTTTTCTGTCATTGGTGTCAAAGTGAGAATAATTCAGATCTAGGTTACATAGTAACTTCAATCAACTAAGTCCGGTCACACCCCTGTAAAACTAGAGTCCATGTGACAAGAAGCAAAACTGCTATGGACCTAGTCATCACATGCAACCTCATGCACAATTAGTGCCCTTTCATGTAACCAGGGAACAGACTATAGCCCTTCCGGTGAAGTCAGGGTTTTTTTCTTAAAAGAACAAGCATGACTTATTAACAACTAATATCACAATTGCCCAAAGATTACCTTACTGACCCACAGCTCACCAGTGTGAAAGTCTGGGGATCACCAGGCTCTGTTTTTTCAGTCCCCATTTGCTGTCAAGCAGACAAATCTAAATTTCACTTGTGCAGTTATGAAAACAGTTTATTGCCGAGTGGATTCATGTGATGGACTCTTTTAAACACTTACTTGTTGATCTCACTGTTTTTTGCTAAATACATGGCTCATAAATTGTAGCTATTTAGCTGCAAAACTCCAAGAAAAACTCATTATCCAATATTTTACATTCTGTCAGACAAAGATATCACTTCAGTGCTCTACACACATACCAGTATTATTTTCTTGCAATTTTTTTCAGTACCAGTGATATAATGTTTATAAGCAGATGTTTATTATACTGTTATGACCAAGGTTCAGGCTTCCCACAACTTAACATATATTTGTATACAGTTTTAATTAGTACTAAAAGTACATTATGGCTCAACATGGCAGTTCAATATGAGCCTGATGTGCTGTATACAAGCATCTGAACTTTCTACTAGGCAGATAATAGCTTCTATAATTTCCACCAAAACTGTAATGTGGAATAAAATAAATTATTTCAATAGAAGCAGACTTTTATACATGTGCTGCCATTCCTAGCATTATCAAGAATTCGTATAATACCTTATCCTCTGCAGTACTCACTGTAGCTTTGTTGCAAACATGCTCCTATTAGTGAAGGAACTGAGTAATTGTCTGTTAAATTTCACAGTAAATCAGAGTTTCTGAGTCAGGAATGAAATACTGACGAAGCAACCTTCAGAACTAAATTGGCACTGTTTTATTGCACTAAACCATACCTGAAATATATCTTAGAAAGTCTTATACAGCGTGATTGCAAAGGATGTGGTCCCTAAGAGAGGCTAATGATGCCAAAGGAAAGGAGATGGCTCATATGTGATGCACTCAAGTGACCTACGAATTAGAATAAGTGATTGTTCAATGTGTAATATGAAATCTAGATTAAAAAGAATTCTTAAACTGCATGAAAGGAAAGTTTGAAACAACATACAAAAAATGTATGGAGTGTTTTCTTGTCTGACTAGTTTTACTACAGATGCATACAATGTGCAAAGAGCTCAGTAGATTTCTGTATATAACCTTCGAGTTATTTTTTTGACTAAGGAAACAAGAAAATATGAGTGAATGTAAATATACGATTTTGGATTTATTTTTTGATGCTAACTGTCTGTATTATTTTCTTGTGATAGTTAAGCTTTTGAATTCACTTGTTCCAAACTTAACATATGAATTAAAAAAGATATCTGGTAGGCAGTATGCAAGAGTAGTCTAATTCCCTGCAAATACATAGTCACTGACAAGTAACTTCCACATGAGAAGGTACATTAATGGCATTTGTCAATTAGCCAAAAATTAGTACATTGTATATGATTCTAATGATTTACAGAGATTCATATTCAAATAAAATTTTAGATAAAATACTAGTAGGAAGGATAACAAAAAATCCAAGTTTCTATTTGCAAAAACATTAGGGTCTACATTAATGTACAAGCTTTCAGTATGCAAAGTATTCAGATCTATCTTCAAATACAATTTTGAACAGAAATTGCAAAGTTAAACTAATCTACTTTTCAATTCCTTCTCATTACCATGATGTATTCCCACTGTTCCTTTTCTTTGGTAACACTTGACAGTTCAAAAGATAGCAATGTTTGAAGCATTCACAGATCTTTGTAAATTAAATATACTTCCACAATGAGAACCATGTGTTGGCCCTGCAACAAGTTACCTGTTTTCCATCCGTCAAAATACATTATCTGAATAAAGATAATCTAAAATAACTCTTGGTTATCCGAACAGAATAACACTTCTGTGTATCCCATGAGCTCCAATTCTTTCCAGAGACAGTAAATTTAATAGTCAGTAAATTTAAGGTAAAACATTATGCACCACTGAGTGCAAAACAGGTCAAAGTAGAAGAAAATTTATTTTAAAATTGCCTTGAAAAGGTGTTTTGATGATTTCTTCTGCGCAAGGAATCAGATATATATACTAATTTCTGGAAAGGCAGTTTCGCATTCATTTATATGTGACTGAATAAAAATATCTAGTCAGATAGAGACCTGTGAAAAATTCATCCATTTCAGGATATACTGATTGCAGGAGAGCTAAGAAATGCTTTTTACTTTTACTGAAAACAGAGTTCAGAGAAACATTAGGAAAAAATTTGATTTTCAAAATGAAAGTGAATGCTGAGTTTTGAAAGTGTTCGAGGGCAGATTCTGTTCTACTGAACAAAACTGAGGCAAAATCTACAGCGTGTTATTTAATAATAAATCTGTCGATTTTACATTTTGATCGTGTAACTTATATGCTATTTGACTAAGATAACATCATGCAAGTGTTTATGGTGCTGTAAAAAATTCTGGACTTAAAATCACCATTTTTCTCACCTTTAAAACATACTGTTACCTACATACTCTGTTTAATAAACTGAAAATAGTACTATTTGTTTTTAAGTACTCAAAGGTTACAGAACTAAACTTAGATATAGGAGATATAGAAAGAGATATAGCACAGAATTCACTATTCTTCAATAAGTATAAATTCTGTGAGAGAAGTAAAATAATCAGAAAGAGACTACAATGAGGAATAGAATCTGTTTGCTGCAATGTCTGGGTTTGAAGGATGTTATGAAAATGGAAGTAATTTTCCAATCATGTTCAACATCACTGTAATGTTGAGAGAAGCTTCAAAGGTCCTCTTGTGATCAACACAATAAAAAAAAAATTCCTTAGAGTAGAAGGGGAAATTAAAGAAATTATCTTCTGTATCATGATGTTTTCAATGTAGTAGCAAAAAAAAACTCTCTGGCTTGAAAAAATGTTCTGAGAAATTTAGCCTATGCCCCCTGGAAATTATTATGCTTTGCAGAGAGGAGTGTTCAATTTACAGGTAAGTTTGACTGAATATGGTTTAAATTGACTATTTCTTTTCTGGTGACCAGACGTCAAGAGTAAAACTATGAATGACTGTTTTTTTCAGTTTGCTGGCTGAATAGGAGAAATAAAATGGGCAAACTGTTTTCAAATTGAACTACAAATGTTGTTTTCTTTCAAGATGGAAAGGCAGACTGGAGAATGGGGCTTACTGCCTGACTCATATTAGTATCTATTAATCTCTTCTGGAAGCATTCATGTTTACCCATGGAAAGGCTACAGAGTATGCACCTAACAAAGTTAGGTATTCCAATAAGTAACATAACGTCTGAAAATTAAAGGATAATCTAATTGATACTTACAGATAGTGCAGATAAGTGGACAGACAGCTGAGTTTCAATATCATTTATTAAGGTTCTAGCTCTACTTTACCTTATATCTGTATGCAAACACCATTTAATAAAACCTACATGCTATTTTAACCTAATGGGTATCTTTCAGCTAGCTTAAGGGAATTTAGACTGAGTGTGTAAAGGGGACACCCATTCATTTTATTGCCATAATCCCTTGTATTTATAGTATACATTCTGCCTTCCTTCTGAAGAGCATGTAACATTTAGAAATGTTAATGATTTCATTATAAACTAACTCCAGTAACATAATCCTTTTATTCACATTCCCTTGCATGTGAAGTGAAACTTCACTTCCGGTAACTGAAGTGAAAATTGAGGTTATCTCTAAGTAACACCACTCAGAAGCGTGTGAGATACCCGAGTAAACCTGGTATACCTGAAGCTGTTTGGTTACTTTAGGGGGATATTCAGTTTAGGTGAACAGAGTCCATGCTGTGATATTTGGGAGTTGGTTAGAGCTAGCTTGGACACTGTGTTGTGTATATAAACTGAGGAATCCATATCACAACATCAAGTGCTTTCCTTTAGTGTGGTTTGATTACATTAGACCTTAACACTTGTCTGCAAGATCTTTTTAGGAATCCAACAGCCTTTACTTGGGCAGATTTTTATGAATTATAGCTTGTCTACTGGAGTCGTTGGTCCTTTTTAGCAAATCTTTAGGGGAAAGTAGCAATCTGTGACTTAGTTTAATAGTATTTTTATGAGTCTGATCTCCTTCCTCTATTTATTTTGACTTTTTTAGTACTGCTGCAACTTTATATTCATCTATCTTTACATACCTCAGAGAATATGTTTCAATTATTACACTTCTGTGCTGAAATTTCAGAGCCTGGCAATGGAAATTTCTTATTTATTTTCTTATCTATGGCTAAAGATTTTACAGATTACATATTTTTTTCTAAATACTTGTACATCTTTAGAAATACTGCTCAAGAAAACCATACAATTTGGTTTAAATTTCTATGAGTGATATCTGATACAGCACCTTATTCATACATGACAATCCTCAAATACTTTCCAAAACATAAGCCTTCAGCCTAAGAATCTGACATTGATAGGCGACATTTGAGACATGGACAGTATTCACTGTCCATATTGTTAGTGAAAATTAAGGGTCTGACAGGTCCAGTTTAGATACTCCCAAGTTTAAAATAAATCACCTATAGAAAACAAAATGAAAATTATATAGAAAAGAAAGTTAAAAAAAAAAAAAAACAAACAACAAAAAAACCCAGACAGAAGTGCAGATCAATTTAATTCAGACAGAGCAAAGAGAGAGATGAACCTTAACAACTGGGCTGTGTATGAACAGTAATCAACAAGCCTTTACTGAAAGGCTTTTATCCCAAAAGAATCTTCAAATGTGGAAAAATAACACAATACCTGTAAAATTTGAGAAATTCTGTCAGTTCCAAATGAATTGGAATGTAAATAATAATACATAAGTGTGAAACGAAAGAGACACCTTTAAGGAATGTAAGGACACACGTAAATAATTGTCATGTCTATTAATGGGCATATAAACCAAGCTGTTCTGCCAAAATGGCAATAAGGTATCCTTCGTTCCATAGCAAAACTGACGTTCATTTCCATTTATTTCAAACTGAAAGATAATATGTGCACTGACACCTTAATGTGCATTCTGTCACCTGCTGTTCCTCTTCAGTGATTAAAGCTAATTTATAGTTCTGTCTTTTTCATAACTCTCAGCAAAGTATGGAGTTATCAATAAAGAATGAAAATACCATTTTTCCATGCATGTCTTATGGATGATATGAGCTAAAATCTCATATACCACAGCTTTACTTACTGAATTATAACTATTTGGTGGCACTCAGCACAAGACAACTCTACAGTCATTTGTAAAGTTTACAGTAAAAAAGATGCATTCCTTCAGAGAAGGTAAAGTTCAGAGTTCAGAAAAAAAATAACGTGGAGATATTGTATTAACCTACTAGAATGGCAACACTGCAGAAGTCAGACCATCAACGATTATACATCTTAACATTGAAATATACTGTTTGTCTGGAGATAAAGAACATAAATGAAGAGTGTATAGTGTGTGCGTGTGTGCATGTATATGTATGTATGTATATATGCATATAAAAGTGTACATTCGTACAAGAGAGCCAAGACGGCAACAAATTTCCAGAAGTAATTATATGAGAATCCTGCTGGACCATTTTTAACACATAGCTCAAACTCTGCTCAACTTTTTTGGGAACATCCTTTTTATGATTGTTGGCTTGTTTCTACACAGATGTTTTCTCCCCCCCAAAATGCTAAAAAAATCAAAACATGCACTTTCCTTCTCTCCAAAAGAGCAAAATCCTACTGGAGCAAGCAAATGAGCAATGGTGAACAAATTCTCTGGGAGTGCTCATAAGGCCACTTTTGACAACCTGGTTTGACGGTGCCTGAAGTCACCTTGCAACCTCTGCCTGGGTCAGAGCAGTTGCCCTGTAGGCTAACAGCTAACACTAACAGCTTGGTGTGCAGCACCTGGGACCCAGGTGTGTGTGTGCGTGTGTGTGCACGTGTGGGTGTGTATGGATGACATGGAAACCTGCACTCCCAGGAGACGTGGGAGGGTGCTTGCAACTGTGTCATTGAACTTTTTAAAATGAGTTCTAGCAGGGTGTTTAGGAACCTATAGGTATTTATTAACTTTTTATAAGTGTGTAAAGTTGTAATTTCTATATATTTTGCTGTTTATATTGATCCTGACTGTATAGTTCACTGATTATGAGTTAATTAGTGTCATTTATTGATTTGCTTTGATTCTGATTTAAAATATGTGAAGTGAACAGCTGTTCACTGAGATTCTTTTCCAGTACTGACTTTTTGGACACCAAATATGTAAGTGAGCCAAACACTCTCTGAAGTCTCTAAGAGTTATTACTAGGCTATTTTATGCACGGAAGATTCAGATTTTGCAGTGAATATGACAGTACAGTATCCTAAAAGAAAAATCACATACACTAGCCACAGTATTATATATGTATATAAAAGAAAAACTACTCCCTAAAATACCAGTCTGTTCCTGCCTATTGTCAATGGAATATATTTCTCTCTTTCTCTCTTTCCCCAAATACTATCCAGAACATTATTATCTAATCTGCATATTTGCCTGAAAAATCAGGTACTAAATCTTGTAACTGCTCCTATACATACAATAATAAATTTTAAGATTGCCTAGAGCAGCAATCCAACTGGGACTTCAGAATGTTATTAATCTCAGTCCAATTCACCGGTAAAAATCAAGATGACAAAGTAGTCCTAACCCCATTTCTTGGGCACTGAGCCTTTGTGGCAAACACCTGCAAACTTTTGTCTAGGCAGGATAGACTTTCATTAGTCAACACACAGAGTCTGCCTTCTCTAGGTTTTGATAAAGTATAGGTAGCTAACTTTAGGTGCTCTCTATCATTCGTTGGAGTCACCACTTCACAGGGTAGGATAAATAATATTTGACATCTAATAGCCGGGATGTATCAAGAGACAGCCAGGCCTGATAACACCTAAAATAGGAAGACACACACAGGGCAGCAGGAAAGACCGCCCTTTTACTGATCTTCAGAAACAGTATTTCTTTTCAAAAACCCAATTTATGGTGAAAGCCACATGCCATTTTTACTATAAATTGTTTCACTAGACCTTTATTTTATACTTTGGATAACATGTTGTTCTGTTTTGTGGTTTAAATGTTACTGTTTTGTTTTTCCAGAAGGAGAGTATATAAAAAAATAAAGGTCATTATTTTTAGTGTTTATGCTTATTTTTATCTAATTCCAAAAATACATTTGAAATCCAAATATTTATAAAATATAATTAGTGCTGTCTTTATAAAAAGTTTGAAGCAAAGCAAACTGTGCTGTGTAGAATTTACAAAAATTGTCCTTAAAATGGGCTGCTGTTATTGTATTTGTAACTCCTTCCATATCAAAAATTTATAAAAAATTCCAGCTTGGTCAAGCATTAACAGTGAGTAACCTGATTGAGAGATGGTGTGGAACTACTTTTTCCCAGGAGCAGCAAGGTACTGGGTTGTGAGTAAAAGTCCTAGTTCAGCCCCTGAATTCCTTCCTTCTTGCAGGGAAAGCAGCATGAGGGAGCTAATCATCTGCTGCAGAATTACTTCATATTTTGCAGATTGCAGGTCAAGTTGCATTGATCTAAGCAGTGGGGATTGGCCTGTCTGCCCACCAGCCACTGGCCTATATGAAAAGGAGACTGATGGGGTTAGTAGAATTGGCATGAATAGAGGTTGTACAGGGGAAATAGATATATCTTCTCCCTTTGGCATACAAAAGCCACTGTCTTGCTCTTCAGGATTTACATGAAGAAAAGTTAAACATTTTAAGCATACTTGAATCAGCTGGACAGGAATGATACACCTACCTTTTAAAAAGATTTTCTGTTTTGAAATAGAAAATTTATTGTTAGACAAGCTGAGTCCTTTTCCACCTCTGAATGCTGAGTTGAGTTCAACAAGTGGTTTAATGTAGAAAGAGACAGCATTTTTTAGCTTTGTCTCCAGGGTCTAGTAACCCATGTAGAGGAAATCCGGGTTAAGTGCTATAGAGTTTCCTCTGGAAGAAGCCTTACAATACTATAGATGTTTCTTTAGCTTTGCAACACAGCATAATCTCTGGAAGTCTCATAAATAATTTTAGCAAACAATTAATTCACCGGTATACTAAAGATATGAGTTGTGTGGCTTTGCTTATTCTGCATGGACTTCACACATCCTTCCAGAAAACTATTTATAAGTTTAATCTTTAGTGGTCTGGGTCAATGCAACAAGATATGTTAGATCCACAAGAATATGTAATTTAGATTCATCATTTTCTAGCACTTCAGAGCAGATAATGGTATCTATTTAAGGTCTTCTCCATATTACTCGTCAGGCCTTCTGATCACATCTGTGAGTCTGACAGTAAAAGAGCTATCATTTATATCTCCTCGTTTAAGTTTCTATTGCAGTCTAGACTAAACCTCCATCGATATGGCAAAACAACGCCCCCCATCCATGCTAAAAGTAATAAGTGTAGAGGATGAGGACAATATTGATCTCAACAAATCAGAATGACATCTTCCAACAAGAAAAAACCTCCCATTTTATACAGTATCTGTCTGGAACCAAGTGACCTCCTTTTCTTATATGGATGTTTATCAGAGTTGCTTAAGACTGCAGCTTTTTCTTTTGAAATAACACTTATGTTGCTATTTCAAAAAGTTCTCTTTTTCTTTTAATCTGTAGCTAGGTTTCTTTGGATTAATCTTAAATATTTCATTTCACAGGATGAAAAATAAAAGGGAAAAAAATACGTATCCTTATACAAAATCTCTACATATGGGAACAGAGAACATTGGTTTATGCAGCTCTAACTCTTATGAGAAGTCCTTTATCTACTCAGTGCAGCAAAGCTCTCCTTCATTAGATAGTCATGAAAGAAACTTACTCTCAAGAGCAGGATTGAACACAGTCTTGCAATAATTTTTCACATGGTAGTTTATGGAAGGCAATTCAACAGAGGGCAGGAACCAAAAGTTCCACAGGAATTTGCAGATGTACTGGTCTGCAAATTAGAACAGAATAATCCTACTTTTGCTAATATTAAAATCATTTGGTCTCATTAACAGCTTCAGAGATCTTCCATATTCCAGCTGAAAGACATATTTGGTGCCTACCAGACAAGGATGGTACTCCCTGACATTGATAAAACAACTGTAATTATTCACAGGCAAATCTGTCTCTTAAGCAGATTTTCTATTTCTGTAATCTTGCATAGTAAAGAGGAAAAAGAACATCAAAATACGTTAAGTAACAAAAAGTGAATTGGTCTACCAGTTTCCATCAGTCTAGTGGGAGTTAATATGATCAAAAGCTGTGCTGTGACTGCTTTGCAATACAAATCTGTGGAAAACAAGGCTTAAACCAGATTCTTTCCGCCGTGGTAGGGAAGTGGTAGACCTAGCACAGGCATATTACTAGAGCTAAGACTGGCCAGTCTCTGCTGTTAGCTATTTTCATGCAGTTTGAAGAGCTCTTCTTAATGTCCACTTCTATCCTCTCTCCTGTATTCACACCTGTCACCACACTGCCTAAATACCTAGTTTGGTTAAATCATTCTGAAGTGCTTCATAAAACTGAAAACTGGAATGATTTAATAGAATTTGCAGTTTTTGTCACCTCATTGCTCAACATTTTCCATGTCATTAATAAATACACTGAATAAGTACTGGTACTTCTTTTCAGATGATTAGTCCCTGCCTCTTAGAAGAACTGGCCTTTTTCTCTCTGTGTTGCAGCTAAAAACCAGAGGAAATTAATCTAGTCTTTGATCTTAGCTTTTTTTAGATTTAAACCAGAGTGAAGTGTAATACAAGGAAAGGGAGTCTGGCAGTTGGGGGATATTTCATAGAGTTCATATTAAATATGAAGAATAGGTAGTAAGTTGTCCACATTCTTACAGATCTGCTTCTAAATCTTTAACACTGGGATATTTTTGTTTCAGCTGAAAATACTGCTTTGCTTTGTGCCAGTGATAGATTATTAGATCTGACCTATATAATACTGACAAATTATGTACAATGTTTCCTTATAAGCATGACTAGGACTAGGTCATGCGAACATTCTGATTCTCTTTATTTGTAAAGAGAGGTAAAAGTCAATAGATTTGTATTATTCCAAATAGCTGAGAAAATTGAGGGAATTGAAATATTAGTGAGTAGTCTAGAATGCTTTTTTGAGATCTTAGAAGTGACTTCCAATGTGGGTAGCTTGTTCCACTTCAAATTTGCTTTACAACACCTAGTCAAATGGACTGATATTTTCAGTAAAAGAAACATCTCCTTCTTCTGGTCTTCAGATCCAAAAGCAGTCTAATCAAATTTATGTTTCCCACTTCTAGCTCCAGAAAACACCAGCAAGGTTATGTAAAGTCCCTCATTTTGCTAAAATTGCCAGTAAATAATGCAGGCGGGCTTCTCAGAAGGTTATTTCTTCAGATATTTTTGATAATGCTGTCGCAGCTTATGACTCTTCAGGAATAAACATCACTGATGAGACATAAAGAACACATTCTTAAAAATTGTTAGTATCATATAAATGCCACAACAAACACTTTATAGGCAATTTGAATGCAAATCCATATTCTACTTACTCAAAGACATCTTTGCGGAGCTAGAAATAATAGAAACAAATGGCAGATGTCATAGACATATATTGTATGACTTTTCCATTTCCACATTTGGCCCTTCTGGAGACATTGAAATGCAGTTTTAATGGTCAAAAACTTTCTAATTTGTTTTAATAAATTTTATGTAAATATCGTACTATAGAAAACACAGAACATTTCAATGGATAATCTTCAGCTCCTAATATATTAGTTATATGGACTGTAAAAAGATCCCATACCTTAGAATTTGTTTTAAGAAAATAAATTGAATAAGAAACCAAAACCTTAGCAGAAAAGGATACTTATCAAGCTGTAAAACTTAATATAATAAAAACTTAGAAGGAAAAAGCTTCTTAGTTTATCAAACTGTAAATATGATCCAACTTCTGGAAAAGAAGTGAGGAACCAAACAGGCACTGAGCTTTAAAGCCTCTAACAGGTTGCTGAACATATTAAGCTACTGTGACATCCTGCCCCAGATCGATCAATCAGTTCCTTGGATAAAAGCTGTATGTTCTTACTGATTTCTTACTTATTTCTCCATTGGTGAAGGACTAAAGTATCAGACCATTATTTCATAATGAAAGCTCAGAAATTGTCCTCTTTGTGTACCATCACCTCATCTTCATAGGCCCACAGTGCTTACTTTGCAAAGAGCCTGCCATGATTGTAATGTTGGAAAGGTACACTGAAGCATTATGGAAGTGGGAGCTGGAATATGAAATATCATGGGTCATCTAATATCTTCAACTAATCTAAAGGCACCAATTCCCTCTCAAAAAATTAGCAGTAATTAAAGCTGATCTCAACAACACTTTGGTTTGTTTCAAGTTCTTGTCAGTTTTTATATAAGATTTCTTTTGACACAATCTAAACATCGAAAATAAGTCCTTTAACCACTCTTATTTCATATTTTGTTTTTATATAACAGCTGATGCCTTATCAGATTTTATGAGTCAGAAGAAAAATACTATATATTCCTTATAAATGAGAAAGTAAAGGAAATTTTAAAATTATTTTTAAAGTTTGTTGGATTTTTTCAGCTGTTGAATGTAAACATTGCAAAAGTAGATTAAGTTCCATGAAATTATACTTGCATATAAAACCCTGTTTCCTAATTGTGACATTTAGAATTGAAATCTGTGGAATTTTGATTTCAAAATGACTTGCCAGAAATACCTTTTCATGTATCACTCACATGAAAAAACCCACATTTTGAAGGAACAAAATGAGGTTTAATGTTTTCCAATGAAAACAAAACTTTTTTTTTTATTAATCCAGAATTAATTTGATTGGAATGGATTCCAGAGCATAGCTTGCAAATTGCTTTTTTAGGGATTTTTTGTTCAATTTATGCCTGTACTCCCTTCCTCCTGAGCCCTCTTCTAATTGCAACCTTTCCTAATCCTGGAAAGCTCTGGAGTCCAGGACTCCACTAATAGAAATGGGAGTGTCTTCCTGAATCGACTTCAGTGAAGATATGACAGTTTATGCCAGCTGTTTCTTTGGCCCTGTACCTTTTTATTTGGACAAAACCTGTTGATTTTCTGTATCCTTGCTTACAATTTGTTTCCAAACAAGCATCCCACACTCCAAGGGCCATCTGCTGTTTGTTCTGAGCTAATGAGTGTGCTTTAGTGCTAATGTCCTTGGGAGGAGGTATCATGCCGTCATGCTGTAAAACAGAGCTCCTGTTTTCTTATGAACTCAAATTTCTAATCCTTGTGAATTAACAAGTTTAAATAATTTTCTCCCTACCATGCTCACAGATGTGATTCCTAGGTGCACAGAGGATGCTATACAGAGCTACAGTACAGTCTGGTGATCCAGGCTTAATGAGCTCTGTTCAAACAGTGATACAGACCAGTTAAGCAGGGAGGACATCTGTTCAATCCTGAGACTTAGAGTGCACTGAAAACGTTAAGCTCTTTTAGTTATGACTGGTTATGAGGAACCAATCTTTCTTTCAGAAGTATTTGTAGTAAGCCTCATGAAAGTATTGCAAAGATCTTCTGGAAATACAAAGTTTTCCAAAATATTGTTAAAAATATCCTTCTGATTGATTTTTCAAATATATACTTACCTCAGTTATGTGCCTTGGCTTTATAGACAATCATTCTAGAACAGAAAACAGTCCCTAAGAACTTCACAGGTTATCTGGTACGTAAGTTCATTAGTGATTATACTCTGAAAGCTGCTAAGATGAAAATAATGTATCTTCTAGTTTCCTATTGGTAGGAAAAAGCAAAATAACTCAGTGCTCCGCAGCGAAGAAGTGGAAGGCTGTGCCTGCAACTACCAGACAGACAACACTCGTTTTGCAGAGGTGATCTGACCACCAGACCAGGGTTAACCATAGAATCATAGAAACTTTGGGTTGGAAGGGACTTTTCAAGGTCATCTAGTCCAACCACCCAGCAATGATGAGGGACACCTTCCATTAGACCAGGTTGCTCAAAACCTCACCCAACTTGGCCTTGAACACTTCCAGGGATGGGGTATCCACAACTTCTCTGGGCAACCTGTTCCAGTGTTTCACCACCTTCACTGTGAAAAATTTCTTCCTTATGTCTAGTCGAAATCTACCCTCTTCGAGTTTAAAACCATTTCCCTTGTCCTATCTGGCCCTCCTAAAAAGTCTGCCCCCACCTTTCTTATAAGCCTCCTTTAAGTACTGAAAGGCTGCAATAAGGTCTCCCCAGAGCCTTCTCTTCTCCAGGCTGAACAACCCCAATTCTCTCAGCCTTTCTTCATGGGAGAGGTGTTCCAATCCTTGGATCATCTTCATGGCCCTCCTCTGGACTTGCTCCAACAGGTTCATGTCTTTCTTGTACTGAGGGCTCCAGAGCTGGATGCAGGATGCCAGGTGGGGTCCCACCAGAGTGGAGTAGAGGGGCAGAATCACCTCCCTTAACTTGCTTGCCACACTTCTTTGGATGCAGCCCAGGATATGGTTGTCCTTCGGGGCTGTGAGCTTAAGGTTAGATTTAGCTAAGGGTTTCTGAGGTAGAGTTACGATCCATGATTAATTTTTTGAAAATAAGTGTTATTGAGTCAGAGCTGGGATTGGGGCTGGAAGCCATCAGTTTGTTGGACACTATTCAACAGCACAGCAAATCCCCCAGGCTATGGGGAATAAAAATTAACAAAACCTCTGGTCACACAATGTAGAGTACTAGGCAAATTTTACCATTTAAAATTTATTTCTCTCAATGGGATGGTGAAATTTTGACCTGTCAGGTTTGACTCTGGATAAAACAGTGCCACTCCAGCTGGGACAAAGCTAGCATAGTAGCTTAAAGCTAATGAAAGCTTCATATTGTGTGATGGCAAATTTGATAAATAAGCCCATACCTGGTCCAGAGCAAATGTACACCTTTGGGCAAACTGTTTGTGCATAGGCTTGGTATGAGCAATGATGTGACGCCCGGTTTAAGCCCACAGTTTGAGCAGTACCTCCAGTAGAGGGCAAAGGAAAGGAAAAGGGTGCTTTAGCTTGAAAGACAGGCAGAGAGAACCCTGCCTCCTGCTATCCTACTCGTTTTGTTGTTAGGTTGCTTCTCAGTTAGGAGTGGGGACCAGAAAAAGTTCCAGTTAACCTTTTCCTTCCTTTTTGATATTTTGGAAGGTGTTTTTCCTTTCCACTTTAAGTAATCTCAACCTTTACACACCCATAGCTCTTACCCTGATGACTAGCAGCTCATAAATTTTATTTGAGGACGTTGCCTTTTTCATTAGACCTTGCAGTTAATGGAGTTCTCCTTCACATAGGGGAAGAAATGGAGCCTGAACGACATGATACGTTTTTTTTCATCCCCATATGCCTATATTTTGTGGTATGCTAATTCAACCTAGAAAATTCTAATGAAAAAATTGAATGCTGTGAACATTTTTCAGACTGTAGTCCACAGAAGGATTCAAGACTATAAGAAGCTTTGGAAAGAAATGCAGTTAATGAGTCACTATTACATAAGATACTTTTATCAAGAATAATTTGTTTTTATATTTCTGTTACTGCCACATTTTCCATTAGTAATGGAATAAAAGATACAGATGAGGAGAAGAAATTTAAGTTGTCTTACTTACTCTAAGTAAAATTTTACCCTTTTGAAGTTACATGTTATAAAAAGTGAGTATTTTAATGTGAATACCAGAAAGTCAATCAAATTATTGGTGATTTTCCTGGTTTCAGCCAGGATAGAGTTAATTTCCTTCACAGAAGCTAGTGTGAGGCTATGTTTTGGATATGGGATGAGAAAATGTTGATAAGGTGCTCATGTTTTGAGTTGTTGCTAAGCAGTCAAGGACAGTCCAGCTTCTCGTGCTGGCCTGCTAGCAAGAAGGCTGGGGGTGCACGGGAAGCTGGGAGGGGACACAGCCAGGACAGCTGACCCAGGCTGGCCAAAGAGATATTCCATATCATATGACGTCATGCTCAGTATATAAAGCTGGGACGAAGAATAAGGGAGTGGTGGAGGGACGTTCAGAGTGATGGCGTCTGTCTTCCCAAGAAACCATTACACATGATGCAGCCCTGCTTCCCTGGAGATGGCTGAACGCCTGCCTGCCCATGGGGAGCAGTGAATTAATTCCTTGGTTTGCTTTGCTTGTGTGTGCAGCTTTTGCTTTACCTATTAAACTGTCTTTATCTCAACCCATTAATTTCCTCACTTATCCTCTTCCGATTTTTTTTTCTCTCCCCCATCCCACCGTGGGGGAGTGAGCGAGTGGCTGCGTGGTGCTTAGTTGCCAGCTGGGGCTAAACCACGATAGTGATGTTCTATATATATTTTTTTTTAATATTCATTCATTTTAAGGCACTGCTTCTTGCCATATAAATTGGAACAACTGTTTGCTGGAGGAGAAAACCGCTGCATACTACATATTATGCATACTGCTTAACCTAAGTTCATACCCTTATTATGTTCAGTCCACTTACTCTAAAGTCTTTCAAATTTTCTGGGAGATCAATATAAGAATGGTGAAGGTAATCATAAAGATTTATGTACCACCCCATTATTGTTATAAACAACAATCTGTCAGTATGAAAAGGGCAATAATTAGCTGTAATGTAAGACTCCATTCACCTTTATGGTTTTTATTATTGCTAAAGCAACGTAAGGGTAGTCAAGTCCATTTGTATATTAGTAGAATTACTCTTAATGGTTCAGTCAGTGACAGGTCTAACACAGACAGGTAACCATGACAACCAGGTCATGCTTTCTCTTAGTTGGTTAAAACACAACCTGATTTAGTTCTGTATCTGAGATGAAAAGAACAAAAAAACATGCATTCTTTCTTTCTGGTAAACCTTCAAATGGAAGCTTGCAGTGAACCTTCATTTAATTCCAGGCATTAAAAATGCATTTGAACTTTTTAACAGTAGGAAATGCGAAACATAAAAAATCATACTGTCTCTTAAGAAGTATCCTTTCCCCTGTTTTAAATCAATTTGCATGTGGATTAGTGGAAATTCACATTTATTTTTCAAATTTGCAACTATTAAGATATATTACACAGAAAGTCGTTGCCTAGCAGGGAAAGAATCTATACAATATATATTTTTTTATGTACTGTTACATGAAGAAGAAGATTTATTGGAGTCAGACTGATATAATGCATCAAAATCCAATTAAGGTTTGAACTTAAAGAAAATTATCATCATTAAAACAAGTAACAAAACACAAAATATAATTAAAAAGAATTTAGTGGGAAACTGCAAAATCTCTGAAAAGTGTGATATTAGCAGTGTGTGAGGAATATACAGACTTTCACACATTTCCACATGAGAAAGGAAGGGGAAAATATATCTTTAAACAAATTGATAATTCATCATCAGAGGAGAGTTAAATTTGTTGCTTTAATGCTTAGAAGGAGTACTAGGATCAAATTAGGAGAGCAGTACATTTAATCTAAATTTCTTTACTGAGAGACTAGTCAAGCATTGGAACAGGCTGCCCAGAGAGGTGGTGGAGTCACCATCACTGGAAGTGTTCAAAAAATGTGTGGACATGGCACTTCGGGACATGGTTTAGTGGGCATGGTGGTGTTGGGTTGATGGTTGGACTTGATGATCTTAAAGGTCTTTTCCAACCTTAATGATTCTGTGATCAATTTTTTTTACAAAGCTGCATGAACTGAAGGAAGCAATGAGAATGCATGCCTTTTCTTCATTTGGTAGCAGCCCTTCACAAAGAACTTTTTGGGTTTTTCCTAAAAGAAACATTAAAACTGAAATTTCAATTTCCAAACATTTCTATCTTATTTCAGAGATAACACCAGAAGAAAACATTTTTCTTGGAAAAAAAAATCAATCAGGCTTACAGACAAAAACAGGATCCATCAAAGAGAATGGTAAAATATCCACTTAACTCTATAAAGCCAGAATTTTTCTCACATTCCTTAGTAAAAATGAAGAAAACCACTACTCTTTTGTATTTTTCCTCCAAAGCAAGCAAGACATTCTATAGATGCAATCCCAGAATGATTCATTTGAAACCAACAATACAGTCTTTTTGAACAATTTAGTTCAGTGAAAGCATTTTTTCTTGAATTTCAAATCTTCCATGCTTTCTTCAGTACACGTTTGCCAGTTCGTAGCTAAACTACAGCAAAGATGAAGTAGAATGCAACTATAGCACTCCTGCACTAAGATATCCTGAGTCACTTTAAAAACATATTTTATTGATTCTAGTAAATTTAGTTGAGTTACAAGAAGCAGTTTCTTGATCAAATGGTTGGCGTCTGTGAGCCAACTGATACTGAAGGATGTCCTTAGGCGTCCTCCCCCTAATTCATCTCCAAGGTCTTAGAACAAACACCGGTGAATGTAAGACATTAAAATCATATTAGAGAGAGGTGGCTGAAGTTTAGATACTGAGATTCAATCTTTTATAAATTTCACCTAATGAAAACAATACTGCCTCTCACAAAAAAGAAGGTGTCTCCCCACCCTTTTCTCTTTAGTTATTTAATATTAGTTATAAAAATATATCACACGGTATTTTGGAAACAGCTCTACAGCTAACAACTTATATGGAATAAACTGGAATATTATTGGCCCCCATCGGGAACGTCTCCTAATATCTGGTCAAACCCTACATAGGATGGAAATGAAATATTAATCTCTGAAATCAGAATGCTTCAAAGGGCATTTTGTCTTTAAAAAACTGACTTCTATCCCTCCCAATATACTTTTATACAGGGGAACAAATTTGTCTCAGATTTAGGTATGTAAACTGCTCTATTTACTTACAGTTGTTATTTCCCAGTAAAGATGAAAGGCAATGCTAAGTGAATGTGTACGTTTAGCATAGTGCATGCCTACAATGCAGTGTGCAGCTTGTAAAGTTACACCTTTGTCAATGTAATTCCTGATAACAGTGCTATGGCTCCACAGAGTTCAACCTGTGCTACTTCACGGGTACTTGGATGAAGTAGCCTGTCCAGGCTAGCTTGAGCATGTCTATGTAATTTGCAATTATATTTGTGTATTACAGATGTGTAAATAAGAGGGCACAAATGCTGAAGGAAGAGTGGGATATAATTTCTTGGCTTAATTTTGGAGAGCTCAGAAGGCAGATGCAATGACAAGGGACTTTCTCTAGGATCTGTTCAAGTATCTGAGGGAAGACAACGCAGTATGTTGGATATGAGCAGTTTCAGAAAACAGAGTTCACTTTTTTGATTTCCAGCAGCTAGAATCCATCTATTCTGTGAAACAGAGGCCAGTTAAGTTTCCAAGTACATTATGCATAAGAAAGTTAAGTTTCCATGTATATTATGTATAGAACCTCTGTTCTGAGCTATTATTATCATAAAGCTTACATCTAATATATATGTATCATGCAATACAAATATACATAAATAACATCAGAAAACATTATACAACCCTGTTACTGTCATAAAAAGTTCATTACAAATACAAATACTGTGTATACATATATACACATAACAATAGTAAAACTATAACAAACCTAACTACACAATATACTAGATATTAAGAACTCAGCACAAAGTAATGAATATTTGATTAATATTGTTTGATGACCTATATTCTCAGCGCATTTACTTTGCAGATAAATGATTCATCCCACGTATTGCACCTTTGGAAGGCTGTCTTACTTGTGTATGCCAAGATCAATTAGGAAGGCTAATGAATTCAGAAGTATTTCTGAGTAGAGAAAACTTCTGGCATGTGGGTCCAGGCAACGTATGTTTGGGACAGAAGATACACTAGGAATAAAGAACCTAAATCTTGCAGATAAGAGTAAGGCTTCAATACCACAGATAGCCATGCTAAGATATGAATTTCCAAGATCACAATATGTTGCTAGTACCATTTCACCATGTGAAGAGACCTTAATAAAATCCAGTTTTTAGCTGTGCACTTACAATGTATTCTAAGAAATCCTAGTGTAAAGAGAAATGTAGCAAAGTGAATAAAACAACAGAGAGGTTACATGATCTGCTTTTTCATTCCTCCAGTGACATGAAATTGGTAAGTAATATAGATACTTCAAAGTGTGCTGCATGTGAATATTTCATACTGCTACCTATAATATGTACAGCTGTGGGAAAGGCATTAATAGCCTTACAGTATAGTATTACTGAAGATATAATTAATTAAGGTGATAAAAGTATTAGAAGATGTATTTGTAGTGCATGTTTGTATTTGAATCTCTAACCTTAATAACGGTGAAAGTGTTACAATTAAACACCAACTTCTGCTTCATCATGTAGCTTTTGATAAAGAATTAGGTCATCAGATTTATTTGAAGTCTGGATTTATGCATTGCATTTTACTTCATTGTTGGATGAATCAACAATCTGTTATGTAATAACCCTTTGAAATCTCTGAACAATAGAGATGGATACTTATTAGATACTTGCCATTCTAATGGTATTAGAAATCAAAGGATACTTAAAAGAAATTTTAGTAACACAGTAATTAAGAATAGTTAGCATTAGTGACAGTCAAACCTCCTAAGTATTGTTCTTTGAGCTTTGATTAGGATGCAGCACCTGACTGGGTGTCTCATGAGATGTGGCTTGCTTTCCATGACATTTCCAGTCTTTCTGGATTTTGAACGGGACAGTTATACTTCATGTTATTTAAACTATTCTCTTAACTGTTTCACAGCTCTGTTCAGAGCTGTTGCTGTAATCATTCCTGTTCTCACCAAAACATAGAAGTGCAAAGGCAGATAAAATTGTTATGCCTATAACAGGTTACAGATTTTTCTTCAACTCAACCACATCCTCCTATAGAATGCCGCAGAGCCATCTTACACATCTTCTGTACACTGCTCCTCAATGGACAGCAAGGGAGTACACACTTTACCATAAAAATTTCACAAAGTATTTAAGCTCTTAGAAGACACTTTACTTACCACTGTGAAACAATCTAAGGGTATTATTCTGTTAAAAGTAATACACAGATTTAGCCAAAAGCAGCATGACTATGCCAAGGCTTCCTAACATCCTACAGTCTCTGCAGCTGGCACTATGCAGACTGCTTAACACAGCACTGTCTTTTACTCTTCTAATGACAAAAAGTAGAAATCTCCAGGCATTAACACAGCAATCCTGACAACAGCATGTGGCAGGTGTGGGCAGAAAAGGCTCAACGGTTTTTCATTTTGTATGTAGCCACAACCGTTCCTTCCCAGTCTACCCCTGAAATACCCCAGCTGCAGAGTCTTAGACTCCTTCCTCTGTCAATGTTCAGCTGCTCTTGCTTCTTCCTTTTCTTGAAGTTAATGATCTAAATGAGGCAGCATGTTTCTTCATGTCACAACAGTGCACCTTTGCCTGTCACCTACTTCCAGGAAGCACAAGATTACAGAAATTATTTGGTGTTTTATGTTCAGTCCACCACTTATGACCTATTGTTAAGTCCCAGAGACAAGCTAAGTCCAGGCATTCCTTGATCCTCCAGTTCTGTATTTGGCTGTTGCCAACTTTCTCTCCTTAGGGTCTCAACAGCTCTTTTTTCTTCTTTAATCAAGAATGTCATGCTAACTTTTTGAGCAGCCCGGAGATTGATATACACATTTCCTCACCGGGAGTAAAATCTATATATCATGATGTAATTGATCTAGCAATTTTGTCCTTTTTCTCACAACTCACTTTTGTATAACTAATCCTTTCCAATTGTTCATAGTTGCTTCTTTAATGCCAACTAATACACCTTCACAATCAAATTCTTCATAATATTATATAATATATATTCTGACCCCAAATGTATATATGATCTCGTACTGTTACTTTTACTGTCTTTTATTCATCTTAGAATGCAAGTTCTAAAAAGTAGTGTTTCTGTCTTCTTTTACATGCCTTCAGTACAAATAATGCATCAAATAATTAATCATGGTGCCTTTGGGGAAAACCAGTGTCTGAGAAACACACAGGAAGGCATTTCACAAAATACACGAATATACTGGACTCCATTCAAGTCAAGGAGGAAATTTAGCACTGTATATAACTCTAGAGGTGAACTGAATATAGTTTACTTTTCCTACATCAGAGAAAAGAGTTTGGCTAAAGATTAAAGCACAGAATGAATGGAAATACTGATGCAAATTGCAACTACAGGTGAGATTCACTCCATCTATAGAAAATCTCAATTTTTTTGGCTCCATGTGAAAAGTTGGATAGGTCAAATACATCTCCTGCTGGGAAAGTTGCTGCAAAACCCTAACTGAGAGCAATACACCTCTGTGGACTGGAGTGCTCTTTAAATGAAGGGTCCATGTGGAAGCAGATAGATAAGATGCCAGAAATTATCATACAGGAACAGGTAACTAAGTCCTTGTGCCTTGCAGAAACAACATGACCTGTTATGAACTCGAAATAGTTTCTTCTGTCCATCTCACTACTGCTCATCACTTCCTTTCCACACCTGAGCCTATTTCTCAATGCAGCTTCCCTCACATTGTTTATAAACAGTGTTAAGGCCACAGGTAAATTCCATCCATTCCTTTAACACTCATGAATTGTCTAAATCATAATACAACACTGCTCTTCCATAGAATAGCATTATTGTACTATAACAGTGTTATAATGAGATAACTAATTATGTAGCAAATATGATATCAATGATTTCAATGGGAAAGGAAAGAAAAAAAGGAAATTATTTTCCTTCACTTTAAAAATGAGCATGGTTCTAGGGATTTTTTTTTCTCTCCCCCTCCTCAAGGAGAAGGAATTCTGCTTAAACTACAGAATGCTTCTTAAGCCTTGTTTTTGTCTATTTTTCATTAGTTTGTATCTGAAGTAAGGTAATTTGGTTTGTTACCCTGTCATAGGTTTACTGTATCAAACTTTGTCCTTTGATTTTGTATTCAGGAGGATAGCTTCTTTTTTCTTCAACTGAATCTTGCTTTGGACAGCAATCAATAAATCAGAAAATTCTTAACATTAGCCCAAGATCTTAGAATGCGCAGAACACCTATTATAACATTTTAGAAAGAAGTTTGGACTTCATCTTAACACTTTAAATTCTTACTCCTTCTGTAATTGTTTAGTTGTAGGCTTCTACATAAATTAGGATAAGCATCTCTGTTCATATTTATTTTGGCAGAGCTGGTTAGCATGTGATATCTGCCCAGATTTTGCTTTGTCAGTGGTTTTGGTGTCTGCACTTTGTCAGAACTGCTTCATTTACAGTTATGAATGGAACAGCCTAGATTTAATTCATGCTGCTTTTTTTTTTTGCATTTGCCAAACAAGCTGGAAGACAAAGTTATTACTAGATGCAAAGACTGTGCTTTCAGATTCTACTTCAACTAATAATTTCAGACCCAGACATCATATAGCTATCTAAAAAGGAAATTAATTGAAAGAAAAAAACCCCCCAGCATTCACTCAAGTATTCCTCTGTGTAACATTCACGTACAGTTTGAATTAATTTTCTTAATTTTCTGTTGATTTTGGTCCTAACAGGCAACTAAGATTGCCTTCATCAGAACGCAGAAACTAGTCCAGATGTCATTTTTCTCCTATCTCCACCATCTAAGCTAACTTATACCTATTGGTTTTTCCTGTTAAAATCTACATTTTCAAATGCTACTGCTAAATGCTATTTAATTACCTTGTTGCTGCTTTACTTTAAGGAAAGTGAGCCACTCCGGACAGCATTGTGAGATGTAGCAGTACCCACAGTAGCTGAGGATATCAGGAGCAGCTCCTGCAGGCTCCATGTGACTATTTTGTCTTCCTTGTCTCTCTGATAGCTCACTGTAGTCTGTGTTGGCATACCCTGTCCTAAAGACAAAATAAATAAATAAATTTGGACTTCATAAAAGGGCCTTTTCTTCTAGTAAGCTTAATTCAATGGAATTGGTCATGCCACCATTGAAATATCAAAGCCTAAGATATAAGATAAGATAAAGGAAGAATTTATTCCAGTTAGCCTTCCTCTCTTGGCAGACCTGTAAGGCAGAAAAATGTATGGCTTACCTAAATGGAGAGATTGATCCAAGTTTCAGGCATATCAAGATCCTACAAATAATGCTTAATAGAAAATTCAACTCTTTCCATGCACTATATTACAAGTTATTAATTACATTTGCCCTGTATTTCCCTTATGTTTCCTCTTTATTTCATGGACTTGATTTAAAATAGAAATTCAAATTATTACTTAATGTTTCAAAGTATGCCAGGAAAAGGTCTGCTCTGTTAAGCAACCTAAATTTCTCACGTTCTGCACTTACCTCAACAGATGTGGCAGCAGCCTATACTTCCTTTTCCAATCATATTAGTTGAGTATTTTACTTTTTTTTTTTTAGCATGTTACATTTCCTTTTGGCTAAGAATTTATAGTTTTAATGGTTTTTCCAGGCTCGTCCTTTTAAGAGAGTGTAACTGACATAGTACGGCTAATGAGGAAGAGTGACTGTACAAAATGCACTGACATGTTTCTCATCTGCCTAGTTACTAATGACTAAGAATCAAAACAAGTTTCTCTTACTGTAAATGACATAACTTTGAAGGATCATTTGTAGTAGTGCTGTTTGAAGAAAATTTAAGGGCTTTTTCTATATAAAACTGTTATTTAACTCAATTTCAATTTTTGGGGGGATTTGTTGGACTTCGATCATTTACTTATTGATCCTTAGGGAAAGTTTCTCTAACTTAAGATGTGAAAGGAAGCTGAAAATGTCTCTTTAACCCAAAGTTACATTTTGCTTCGGACACTCACATTAAATGTCCTCTTTCTTTTATTCCTGCTTCACTGATCCGGTCTGAGAAATACTACTGTCAACTGAGCAAAATAGCTTCTGAGAATTTCTCTGTTATGTCAAGTGACCTCTCTAATCACCTGCCTACTCAGTACTCTCCAACAGTTTCTTTCAAGAATAGTTTTGAAATGTTTCACTTTTGATGGAGATACAGAATTCTTTCAGGAATGGAATTGTTGTGATCCAGCTTCACTCTAAAGCTTCAGAGCTTTTGGAAATTCAAGGGAATTTCAAACAATTTCTTAGATAAACATTGAAGTTATATTCAGCCAAGCACTGAGTGTTTTCTTGTTTTTCTCTCAGGGCTCCACATACTGCATATAGTTTTAGCTCTAGAGCATAGTTTTGTCTTAATGGTGAGATACAGGGTTGCTGCCACCTCCCTTCCAGAACTAGAGATTTCTTCTGATATCCATATATAAGGATTTTTGTCCCTTTAGGTGACTTCTCATGCAGGGACAAATGCTAAGCCAAGAAATACTAAATGCTTTCAGATACCTCAGCTATTTAGAGAACTCTCACATCTCCTTTTAAAGGTGAGATTGTTCTTCTCTGACATATTTCATCTGCAGGACTCTATCTCTGATTGTTTTATAATCCCTTTATATCTTGGTGTATACAGAAGGACCTAGAAGCATGATTTTAAATTTGTTTTATTGTATTCAGGTGGAAAATTATAGTGCAGTGTTATCTGAGGTTATATGACATTTTACTTTTGAAGTATGACAGTACTAACAAAAAAAAAGGCAGAATGATAGAGGAACTGGAAGTGTTACATGAATGGTGCAGTATGAAGCATCCTGCTTTGGGCTGCCTTTTCCTCATGTTTTGATGCATTAAGAAGAAAGTCTTGTCCTTCTTTTTAAAACTTTTGCTTGAAGGTGTAAATTTATGTCAAAGTAATTTTGTGAAGGAGAGAACTATTTCTAGCTTTTCCTGGAAGTTATGCTTCAGGATGTACCCAAACGCTTTCTTCCTCTAGCTAGAACAGTATGAAAAGCTCTTTAGAAAACAAACACAAATATGTCATCTGCACTAAAGAGATCAAGTGTCAAGGGTTAAGATTGATAGCTAAGTGTCATCACAATATGTTTCAGTCATTTCAGTGGAGTAACCTGTTTACATCCATAGATTCAAGTCTTGCAGAAAAGTTGCTTTTCACTCTTTCCTTCCCATCAGTTAAATCGTAATGGCATATACTGACGCCTGGGGTAAAGAAATTCATGCATGAAATGAATTTCTATTAGTGCGTGTCACTGAAATGTAGTATAAAAATATTTTCACTCATATTTACCATTTTGCAAACAACCTGAAATTCATATCTGTCCAAAAGTATTTGGAGAAATTTTTGATAATGTCATACACAACCTAGATGCAATTATCTCTTATATTGAATCCCTGTGCTGTGAAAAAAGATAGCAGTAATCAATTATTTGTAATTAAGTCACCAGAACTTACATATATTTTAGATGAGGTGTCATTATTTTGTTAAGAATGTTATGATCCTTCTTGAATGATAGGTGAAGAATTTAAATATGACAGCATCATGTTTCACTTGCTGAATTTTAAATAGCTGTTGAAACATGTCCAACATTTAAATCCTGATGAAGAAAGTACCCTTGTTTGGGGCAGTTTATCAGAACAAATTTAATTTAGGTGTATGCTTAATCTCTGTTCTGAAATGTTTTTAAACACATTTTCCTGAATGGGCTCAATTCTTTATAATGTATCGCACTGCATCTGTAAGCTTTTATATTCATAGAAACGTGCTGAAATGACACTCAATTTCGATACCTTTTTTTAACCATTCTCGAGCTACAAGGAGTCCTTGTGCCAGGCACTGCTATTAGGTAACATAAACCTCACACAAACATGGACATGCTGCTGCTAAAGGCAGCATGTTTTTTAAAATAGGCAGAACATCTCTGTGCTTCAGACACTGCAGTAATTTTTCTTGGAAGAGCACCAAGTTCAGAAAGACTTGTTATCTCTAGCCATGCCTACTACACTGATCCACTGATCCTCTGGTTGCAGGAGAGTTATCAGACTGGCTTAGGCCTGCAGGAACCCCAGGTCCAGGTCCAGGCTACTTCTGTGCTCAACCTAATAAGCCCTGCTGCTGGAGTACTCGGCTGCAGAGCAAGAAGCCCCACTGAGGTTTCAGAGCAGCCGTGCTGAGTCTAGCCAGGAAAGTGCTGAGCCAGAGTTAACAAGCTCAGCTGACCCCAAACTAACTCATTATGGAGAAGGAGAAAGTTTCTGCAGTGACCTCTGTACCTTTATCATTTGGGGTCAGGAGTATTTCAGCTCACTGACTAATGAAGAGGAGAATACATGCATGAGGGTTTGATTCTCTGTTGTATTTTCCTTTTAATATTCTAGGTCTTATTTTGGATTTCCTTAAAGAAATCCTAATGCCTGAAATTACCTTTTTCAGATATTACTTATTTTTTCTTTCTCTCCCTTTCTCTTTTTTTTTTTTCCACCTGAGAAGCAATTTCTTTTATTTGCTTGTTTATTCTGTTTTGTTTTCTTATAGTTCAGCAAGTTCAAACAGTGCTAGGGAGCCCAGTGCAACAAACATGAAAACCCTACATTTCCCACTTAAAAGTGGTAGTCTAAATTAAAAATGTGGATATTAATCTCTTGCCTTGTTTCACATCTATTAGTTTTATTTGTGTTAAATTAATTTCCTGCCACTGATCTCAAGCTGGTATTTTCAGGATAGCATGAAATTGATTTCCAAATTCTGAGTTTAAATCTTCACTTGTAAATACGATGCCATAATGTAATACAATCCCCTCTGCCAATGACCTAATCTGATTTGGAACAAAAGGCCTTTTAGAAAATGACTCAGATGCATTAACCACTTCCACGCTAAATCAGCCTACGTACAATGCTGTTCTAATAGGTAGTTTCATAGATTCTGGGACAGGTCTTGATCACTAGCCAACATAGAATAGCAGAGCAAAGAGACTGCAAGTAAAGGGAAATAGAGGTTTTATTGAAGGAAAGAAAATAACAGGAGAGAGTAACGGCTTCTGCCTCTTCAAATTATTGGTAGCATGGGTTTGCTGCAGCTAGGCTTTTGCAGCTCTCACAACACATCAGCCTTACCTCAGCAGCTATAAGCGTCAGCTTACCCCAGCATCACCTTGCATCAGACTCGATCTTCCTGTAGCATGAAGTGTTTCCCTTTAGACTTTTTAGTCCTTACAATATCTCCTACCAGCCTTTGCTTTCAGAATCTAGAAGCTTCACAGAAGATTTAGTACAGATTTGCACCAATTCACTTTCTTACCTTCTTATGACAACCTATGAAAAGCTTGTTTTCATTCTTTCCCTGTTCCTTAGAGAAACTGGAAATTAGATATAAACATATATAAGAGGAATAAATACTTCAGCTCCCTGCCATCTTCATTATTCTTCTTCCTTACCAGTTTTGGAGCACATTTTTAAATGTATTTTTAGTGACATGCCAGAGATTCAGAAGGGTTAGTTTTGGCATTATGGATCAGATGATTTATCTTTCCTTCTTCAACATGTGCTTTTTTTATTGGATTGATATTGGTATATGCATGTATAGGAACATTTTTTAAAGATGATTTATGTGTTATGTGAATGACAATGTAGAAAATTCTATTATTGGGTTTGAAAAACATTACCATGAGCCTCCCAAAGAATAGGTATCCATAGAAAATTTTCAAAAGCTGACTTAAAATCACCACATCATAACTACTAGTAAAATTGCTCTCAAAGAGGTAGAAAGATTTCAGGGCTAAGATTTTGCATCACAGTTAAACTTCACTCGTTGACCCATATATACATATGAGGCAGATACTTTTGTCCTTTGGACATTCTGCCTATAACTGGTAAATCCTGCACATATGCCTGTAAAACAGCTACCAATTTGTAGATCAAAGCAGAGCCCAAACTAAATATAAATAAAATTATGAGAAAATCTCAGAACTTGCGAGCCCAAGTTTGAGATGTTCAATTCAGTAATCATTGTCTACATGCTAACATATGCTAAGACTGAATTTATTAAAAAAACCCAAAAAATCTTTTCCATTTCTATTAAAGGGAATGTAACAAGGGAATGAGAAACTTTTAATTGAGTTTTGAAATACTGCCTTTGATTCTTCTAATGCTCTAGCCAATAGGTCACTGTCTGATTAAGTCTCTTCAACACGTTCCTGTCCAGGGACTGGAAATCAGTATGTGAAACAAACAAGATTTTTTTAAAAATAGGATATATTTTATAGCTATAAATTTTTAGACAAAAGAAGAATGCAAAGAATTACAAGCAAATGTGTATACAAAGATGGATTTTTTAGAATATGTTAGGTCAAACATGGTATGAACTGTTTTATGTCATAGATGTTTTGATACAGAATCATAGAATCATTAAGGTTGGAAAGGACCTCTAAGATCATCAACTCTAACTGTCAACGCAACACCACTATGCCCCAAAGTGCCACATCTACACATTTGTTGAACACCTCTGGCGACAGTGACTCCAGCACTTCCCTGGGCAGCCTGTTCCAATGCTTGACCACTCTTTCAGTAAAGAAATTTTTCATAATATCCAATCTAAACCTCTCCTGGTGCAACTTGAGGCCATTTCCTCTCTTACAAAAATGGCAATGTAACTTTTCTGTAACATAGCTCTTCTTTTCTCATGTTACTTCTTTTCATTCACTGCTCTCACGCACTACACGCCAGAGGCATCTGCCACCTTAACCTCTGCCAATAGCCCTTGTTCTGACATTAACGCCTGGGGAAAACAGGGATGTGGGTGAACCAGGGCTAGATGAGGCATCAATATCTGCTGGGAGAATGGCTTTGAAATACAGGCTTTGTTTGAAAGCTGCTTTCCCCTGAGGGAGAATAGGATGTAGAATCTCTTTACATAATTGGCTTCTTCCTTCAGTGTGGCAGTGGGTGGAGATAACTGTGAAAATTACGTTTCTTCTTTGGGAGTTAGGAGGGCAGTTATTTGCTCCTTCATCCTTTTCTTTTTTAAAAAAACATTTTTTAAAAGGTTCCATCCTAAGAGTCACTGCTTTTCTGTGTATTGCTTAATTACGGTAGAATTTCTGAACCTGTTCAACAAGTAGTCTACCTCTGCTCTCACTGAAGTCACCACTGAAATTACTGTGGACATTTATGAGAATAATGATAGGCCATTCTTTAGTGATTTTGAAAAATACTGCTATGTTACAATCCCAAGAAACTCCAAGTTTCTGTGAATAAGGGGTATAACGAATGCAAGTATTAAACTTGATAGTCTGTTCTCTCTTTACAGTCACATTTGTATAGCCCAACACTGGGAGAAATACAGATATTTCTTCCCCATATAGCATTGCAACAATGAAGCTTATGTATAATATTAATTATTTTTCTAACTAGTCT
>NW_010561299.1:0-10651 GCF_000687285.1 Phaethon lepturus | reverse complement strand
TGTTCCCTACAGAAGGGGGGGGGCGGGAAAGAGAGAGTTGAATGAGGTTGGAATGAGAAAGTCAGAATTCGGCCCAGAGAAATAATGTAAAGAACACAAGAACGGGATTCAGACATGGTTATATTCATATGGCAATGAGACATTAGCAGAAAATAGTTTTACGTACATCAATAAATGACAATTTTGGAAACTAAAGGCAGACCATTAAGTAAGTAACTCTTTGTGAGCATAAGCATTATCCTAGGTTGTCAAAATAGAGTACTAGGGGTAGGTATGAAAAAGACCCATTAAATCACACAGTTCATTTCAGTGTTAATCCAGTAGTCTTACACTGCAACAACTAAACTGTAATCACACTATTTGAAAAGTTTTACAAGGAAGTTTGGAAATTGAATCAGTTTTGGTATTTTAGAACTGGATTAAAGATCATACTTTGTCAAAATACAGTCTAAGGGGAAAAAAAAATCCTCTGCCTAGTTAGAATCTTTCTTCCAATAGTTTTTTCTTCCAGTATCTGTTTCTGTTCACAAAAAACCCTCCACTTATGTATTTCAGGTGGAAGTGAAAACTGCTTCAGAAAAAATAAATATCTATGTTTTTTTCATCTTGATGTTACTACGGATTCAGGGACCTTGAGAATGCCAGTGGAGGTTCAGACCCCCATGGAGTCAGTTCTAGCCTAGGTATACAGAGATCACAAACCTGCTCATAGTGACCTCCTGTATGCATTTCCGAGCTCCAGAGGCACATGCCTCACTCCCAGAAGTCCTGACACCTCAGGCTTTTCCTTAGTTTGCACCCAGCTCAAGATGAAAATGAATTAAAATAATGTAAAGCTTCTTCCCTGTTGTGGTGGACTAAGGCAGATGGACCAAGGCAGGCTTGTGCGGACATGTTGTCTCAAATGTCACCCGTGGGACACACATTTACACCCACCTCCGGTGTCAGCGATCGCTTCCTACCGCCCACATACCCCGCGCCAGCCGCGCGTGGTAGGAGGGGACAGCGGCGCGAGCTACCCAGGGCACCTTGCGATCGTCGCGTGGGCACTGAGGAACGTGTGAGACGTGCCGTTTCCCCGGGCAACCTGAGTAAAAAGGCGGGACTGAACGCTATAAAGGGCGGTGATCACCATGGCTGGACGGAGTTCCTGCCCCTGAGAGGAGGCCGTGCAGGGTCCTGCGAGATGGCGCTCGGACCCACCGTGGTGACTGTCCCCTGCTTAACGTCTGCCTTCGCTTTTTCCTTTCGCTCTCACTCCTTTCTTTGCTAAAAAAGCTTGGAGCCTTCCCAACTGGTATATAACCTCGTTTGTGTTTTAATCTCGACTGAGGTGATCATATCTTAACTCTAAAAGTCTGGGCTATTCTGGATCCTCACACCTGTTACTAAAAAAAAAGAATTCTCAATATTTTTCCTTGTACATTTTGGCAACAGTGATCATACCAATTAGCTACATACATATGTACACAAATATATATAGTTAATTAAATGGTTACTTGGTTATAATTGCCTACTGAATGAAAGAAAATCCAAGCAACAATTGAATAAAAGAATGAATGTTAAAATGGCATTTTGTCCAAATAAATTGAGAAAAACAGACCCAGAAGAGTGAAAAGAAAAGCTCTAGCAGAGAGTCAAAAAAAGAGAAAAGAAAAGATTATCAGATTTCTTCTTTATGTCAATCTACCTTTCTAACGACTCTCAGCCAATGGCTCGTGTCCCCGTTATATCGGGGAAGGGATAATTCCTTGCGGCCATGTATAGCCTGAGGACTGCTGGGCTGGAGCAGCTCTGTGGAAGAGGCTGTGGGTGTGCTGGTGAGCTAGCAGCATATGAACAGCAGAGAAGGCCACCAGCCTTGTTAGCTTTATTAGCGGGTGCACGGCCAGTACATTGAAGCAAGGGATTATACCCCTCTATGCGGCACTTGGTAGACCGCACCCAGAGTTGTGCATCCTGTTTTGTGCCTTGCTTTATGTGTGGTGCATGATGGGAGAGCAAGAGGCAATGAGCAAAAGTTGGACAAGAGAGGATCAGACTGGATATAAGGAAAAACTTTTCCACTGTGAGGATGGTCTAGCAGTGGATCAGTTTGCCCAGAGACGATGTGCAATTCACAGCCATGCAGGTTTTCAGGACCTGACTCAATAAGGTCATGAGCAATCTGGTCTGATCCCACCACTTGAGCAGGCAGTCAGACAATACAGTCTCTTGAGTTACTTTCCAAGATGAGTTATCCTATGATCCTACAATGAACTGCGGCTGCTCAAAGCCTTCAGATTTAATCAATAACATATGCTATTTAAAATCAATTAATAAGCCATGAGCTGAACGATCAGCTCAAATTGGTATTCAATATTGAAGCAAATTCTGGTGCTTTATTAAATATTGAGTCAAAGGAAGACTACAGTGTTCTGTTAGGTCAGTAACTTCAGTGGATCAATAAACCTCACTGGGTCAAATTCATGTTTAAAGTTATTCTATTGATTTTGGAGATTTACCACTAGAAATACTACCTTCTCCAGTATCTTCTCTCAGTATTCAGTTGTTCATAGGGAGTGCAAGAAATTCCATAGCTGAAAAAGAGAAGTAGAAGAATTGCTTGTAGAAGAGTTTCTTCCATACCTCAGGCAGTTGGTGCTGGGTATGAGACCTAAAATATGTGTCGATATAGCCAGCATATGCTTTAATTTCACATAAAAAACTGTGGAAGTTTTCCTAATTTTCATAAATCTCTAATCCTTCCATACTTGTACTAAAGTCTGTTATAAGATTTTTGAAGAAATTAATGATAAAATTTGCAAGAGTAAGTATGGATTTATTTTCAATGACCAATGAACACCACAAGTAGATATTACAGTTCAATTTATAATTTAGGCTGTGCTTTCTACTTAAATTATTGTATTAAATAGGAAATTAGCCACATAAATCACCATATGAGTTGTGAAGAATAAACCCAGTACAAAATTCATTTATGTTTACATTTAAGATACACCAATATTTCTCTGTCATAAATTTATTTATTCCATGGATCCCAATGGTGGAAATCACCTCTGTGTAGAAAATATGAGCAAAACCACTTAGAAATAAGTTTCCTTGTATTTATATTCAGTGTAGGGTTGTGAAGTACTCTGCACGAGACTGGAATAATTTTTCTTCACTCATAACTCAAAATCTTTAAAATTATGGATTATTGTCTGACTCTGTCACAGCCATCCTCTGTTTTGAACTCGTTCTTGTTACTCTCCTGTTTTAGAATCCAGAGAGACAGAGGTAGATTTATACATCCAATTTTATTTGGATGAATTCAATATGTATTCACAGGGCTTTTCTTTCAGTCTCAACACTTTCCAAAAACCTTCAGAGGTGCATTCTGCATCTGTGAGATTATGAGTTTAAGAAAGTTAATTGAAAACTGTGCTTATATCTGTTTCTTCCAAAGCTGAGAAGAAGAAAAAAGTCTTGGCAGACAGAACAACTTGTGGTTCAACATTTTCTCCAGTGAAATAATTTTCAGCAGGAGTTGCAGTGCGATATGTTTTTCACAGCTTATAATAACTTCTTTTGAGAATCTTTTTATTTCTAGTTTTGTATGATTTGTTCAATGTTAAGGAACGTTGCATGATGACTGACTTGAATCTCTTCAGGGTGTACATGAAGCACATTGCTAGTGCTTATGTATTGTTCTGGTAGAACAATAAAAAAAAATCTTCCTTTCCTAACCATTCAGACCTCTACACAGGTTAAGAAGGCTATCTGAATTTAAGAAATGAAATACTTTAAATACTTCATAATCTTTTATTCATAGGATAAATGTAGTTGTATCTTGTCCTGTTTACTAACAGTGGTTCAGTTACCCTAAATCCAGTTCCAACACACTGAAATTACTTGAATTCATGGGGCATTCCTAAAACTTTTTAGCCAGTATGACCACCCTGATGACTCTGAGATCTTTCTTATCTATGATATCCAGTAGTTCTTTGGAAACATTATAGTTGTGGAGAAGGATCTTATGACGGCATTAGAAAAGTCATGTAAACTCATCTGTGAGTGCAGGAAAAAGAATACTAGTATTAGACAAAATTCAAAAGAACATCAAAAGGAGTGTGGCATGCAGCCCATCAAACACTTAAATAGGGAAAATGTTCATTGGGTGGATAGACCTAACATAGCGTGGCAATGAGGACACACCAAGTGTACTGGATTTGCATGGCAAGGTTTTGGTAGCAGTGGGGCTGCAGGGGTGGCTTCTGTGAGAAGCTGCTAGAAGCTTCTAGAAGCTGCTAGAAGCTGCTAGAAGCCCCTATGTCCCATAGAGCCAATGCCAGCATGCTCCAAGACAGACTCGCTGCTGGCCAAGGCCAAGCCCATCAGTGATCGTGGTAGTGCCTCTGGGATAGCATAGTTAAGAAGGGGAGTGATAGAGTGGTTTTGGTGGGCACCTGGTGTTTAGCCAAGGTCAACCCACCACACCAAGAAATGTTTTCTATATCTCTCCCTTCCCTCCTAACTCTTTATGAAGACAAGTCCTCAATACTCAAAAGAAAATTGAAGATCTTTGTTAAAAACTCAATACGATCAAACAATCTTTGATGCCTTCAGGCCCATAACTTGAATTTAATAGGAATTGCAATATTTTTTCTGGTTTTGTTTCTGTTTTTCAGTGCAATAAGCAGTTTGTCATAAATGTGTAAGACCACTAATAATTACACAGAATGAGATGAAGTATTATTAAAGGCAACAGACCTCCAGAGCTGAAACCATAATATGAAATGCTGCCACTATAACATGCGACATTTTGTTAAATCTCCAGGTGATACTCAGCAGTGATAATACTGCATGGCTCACTGCTCAACTGTCACATTAATAAAGCATAATGAAAAGATGGTACTATCCCATGTCATTTGTGCTTTTCCACACCTCTTTACTGGAAAAGTACAATTTAGTTACTTTTCCTAAGACTACTATATTTACTTGTTTTAAAACTTCATTGTCACTAAAGGGAATATTTTATGCCAAATGTTCTTATACTGTAATAATGAAGGGTTTATGACAACTCTCTGTGTAAAGTCATAAAGATATACGTTATTGAATGCAAATTTAATATTCTAGAAAGTAGAGCTCTACTGATATTCAAATGTAGATATCACTTTGAAATAAAAAAATTATGCTAGCTTTGTTATGAAGTATGATTGATCTGTGTTATTTTCTGGCAAAATTATTAACTGTATTATTCCAGCCTTTATAAAATAAATCATAATAAAATAACCCAAAAAGGAAGCCTAGGAGACTGCAGGTATATTGTTAGTCTGGTTACTTCCACTAAAATAATCTCTGGAGAATTCAACTCAAGGCTAATTCTCCTTATCTTTTCTGAAGCTTGCCTATATTGTCATGTATTGTAATTAGTCTGAATATAAAAGGTAGTACCTGCTACATGCAGCTTCTTTTGTTCTTTTAGGATTACAGTGAACAGCATTCAGCCAAATTCTCTCAGCTTTGAACAAATGTGCTAAATGGAGAAGAGATGTTTTCCCCGAGATGTAGGTACCTACACAGGAGGCAGCCATAATTTTTATGGCTGTGTGCCCAGAGTCCGAGCAGGAGGTTGGAGGACATGCACTCTTAACTGCAGCTCTCCTTAATCCTATAACCATTTTTCATGTTCTCGAGGAAGCGTGTTGTGGTTATACCCACACAGTCATTTGCGTGTGTGTAAAGTTAGAGGGCAATGTTTGTTGCTTTTGTTTTCCCTTGATGGATGTGTATGATACTGTTCCCACTGAACACCTACACTTCAGACTGCATCTGAGCCTAAACCTGCAGATTTGTGATCCTAATAAACTACCTAAACATGTACAACAATGGCACTGCAGTACCTAAAATTAGTTGCTTGATCTTAGCTATGGCTGGAGGAGTCAGGGTGAAGTTTGTAGACAATACAGAAATTATGTTGCCTCTAAATGCTAGTTCATGTGACTGGTAATTTGGGTATCCCCCAGTAGTCATCTACTAAGGATAAGAGCCTGGCTTGGGTTTTCAAATAAGGGTTTCTGAAGAATCGGTACCTAGATTTTTCTTTCAATGAAAGTCTTCAAACTGAGCAGAAACTGGGTTCTCAGAATATTTCATGCATTTATATTACTTAATCACAAGATAGCAGACATATTTTTGAATTCAGAAGCTGAAAACCAAGGTTACTTTCCTCTAGCTCAGTGCCCCTAAATTCCCCAACACGGAATGGTAGCTCCTTTTGCTCTTTCCCCACAAATCCAATCTTCTTGAAGGCATAAGACAGCTTCACAAACAAGTAGAAAGTCTCATACTCAGTTTAACCTACAACCTTCTTAGACTGCTCTCACCAGAAGCTGCAGTAGTAGGTGTGAAATCTTCCCAGCATGAAGAGTTTCTCCTACCCTGGGGGAAGGAGAAGGAGGAGGAGATTCATATAAGCACAAAACTATGATGTGAACTGCGACTTCTAAAATCTGCCTGGATGCAGTGTTGTTGCTGATGCTCAGTTATTGATGTACAGGGATTACTGTGTGTTCTCAGAGGTAGCAGCTCAAGATCCTTTGATATCCCTCTGATTCAGGGCTACATCACAGCAGAAGTTCAGCAGGGTAAAAAGGTTTAGCTCCTGAAACTGAGTTGTGCATAAACAGTCAAATTTAGGTGTGTGGGTAGTGCAAAATTAGATATCAGAATGAATTTGATAAATGCATTAAAAATGCATTTTTGTGACTCTCTTCTAAGTTCATTCAATGTACCAAAGCTAATCCTTGAAATTTTTCATGGTGGTGCCACAATAGCAACATGTTTCATCGCAGTTTCAACACAGCCTTCATGGAAGGCTGTAACATTTTAAGTATCAGAGTCATATATCAAAAAGCCAATTTTCAACAAGAGTTCCACTAAATGTCACCTGAGTTGCTTTTTTCGAATACAAAACAATTGGGAACTGTGAAGAATTTTCTAACACTGTTGAATTTTTAATGATAATCGCTGTTGGAAGCACTGATTTCACATTTCCTTTTTTCCTTTAGGAAACCATTATTGTAAGAAAAACTGAAGACAACAGTAAGGAACAGGAGTACACTATTTTAAAGCACTTAAAATACTGGTTATGTCACACTGTGGTGACTTAGTTTAAAATGCAAAAAAAATTAGAACACCTTTTTAGACTTTTTATGTTCAGTCAGCAATTTCCAAATCTTTTGTCTACATACAATAGCTTGAATAATCAGAACATTCTTAAAGTTAGGTTTTCATGTTCAACTGTATCTAAGACAACAGACTATGAAATAATAAGTTTCATAAGGCATTTTAAAGGAAGAATCTATGGTTTGGTTCCCTATAGATACGATTTTCTTCAAAATTTTGCAATAATTTTAATTTTACAAATATGTTTCTTAATAGTGTTCTTAATTATGTTTTTCAGGTTTTCTGTTGGTTTGACAGCAAAATAATGTAATGTCGCTGCCCTATTCTTACCTAAAGGACAAGCTAACAAGTAAATTTATTTTGGCATTGGTGCTTTACAAATAAAACAAAATAAATTTTTAGGTATGTTGGAGAGGAAATATAAAAGAAAGAGTCTGAAATGTGAAGTGACCTTCACTAGATAAATTACCATTTTACTTATTCTTTTCTATGAGTCTGATTTTGTGATGTTTGTCCAATGCACATCAAATTAAATTCCAAATCTGTTCACTCTCTCAGAAGTGTCTTCATTTTTTACGTATTAGCTTTTCATATGTTTCCTTTCCTGGTATCACTCTTGTATACAAGAACCCTGTTTTTTGATGGCCAGGCATGCCGAATTCCATACTAATCAGCACGTATTGTGCTGACTTCAAATTAATCATGTCAATTTCTATTTATAACTCAACTATTCTTCTGAATTCCAAATTATACATTTTAAATTTATTAAGCATTCTTACTCTAAGGTCCATTAAAACTCTCTAGGACTGTTATGACAAAATGCTATGCTCAACGAGGCTGTGATGCACCAACTCACATAGGTAAATGCTTTTCAAAAAGTCTTAGAACGCAGAAGGACCTATGGATAAATTTTCTATTACTGCAGAAATTGTTTCATTGTCATTACCAGACACTTCAAACAGATTTAATTGTATATTTTCACATCTGATGTGTTTTCAGGTTATTTGCAGCACTAGTGTTTGTCATGTCAAAAATAAAATATAAGCTACGAATATCATTTCATTACTGCTTGCTGTCAAGAAACTCAATGGTACATGACTTCTTTTGAATTCAGAAAAACTGAAAAAGGCTTTTCTTTAACCATATCCTCTGTTTAAATAGTATGAATAATGTTTGCATCTGAAATGATTGCCTAAGAAGAAAATCATATGAAATCGATCAGAATGATTTGTTTTTGTGATAGCAGCAGTTACTGAGGTGTTGTTTTAAGTGTGAAAGGCTCATTTTAATTTCTTGCCTTTACTCCAAAGAAGAGGGACAAAGAGGAAGGAAGTGACCTTAAAAGGCCTATTTGCAATTGGGAGACTTCAGAAGTTGTGTTTTGGGGGGAAAGGGAAGGGAGAAGAGGGGAGAAGCAGGGATTTCTTTTAATTAGCTTTCCTGGTCACAAAAGGCCACAAAAAGAGTATCTGTTTCCTAATGATTCTGTTATCCACTCTGTTATCGTAAGGAGTCAGTAGTGGTTCAAGTAAGCAACAAGAGCATTCATGTATCTCTCTGGTCCACTTTCGTGATACTCAGTCTCTCCAGAAATGTTCTTTTAAGGTGTTTCTCTCTCCATCTCGTTCTTTCACAATTACCATTGTACCTGTTCTACAATGTGCTAAGGAACAAATTAGGCTGGCAGATCAAATTTTGGGCAGTTGTTTGAGCCAAATGAGGAAGTGATCCAGATCAAAACCAAAGCAAACCAACCAAAAATAAGCTGGATCTGTTCCCTGATCTCATGCATTAATTCTCTGCACTGAGAACTGTGTCAGCATAGCTGAAGAAGAGACCCAGCCAGGTCTGGAGCTGCAGTACAGCAGCTAGCAGCAGCAGTCTCTACTCCAGAGCAGTTTCTGTTCCTGAGCAGTTTCTCATTCTTTAAGTTGATACTGTTGGCAAATAAGTTTTATCATGAAAGTGGGGATGAGGGGAGGAGGAAGGGAGGAAATAGTTGGGTGAGATAAGAAAATGCTCCATCTTTTCCATGAGTTCCACCTCCCTGCAAGCTGCAAAACATAAATGCCAGTGTTATTCAGCTACAGTCTGCTAAATGTACATTTTCCCACAGTGACTAAGGCACTGTAAGAAAGTGGTGCTATTTTTGAGAAACCTGGGAAGACTGTTTTAAGCCAGATATTTTTTTGCTGGGGCTGGTTCCCAGGATTAAACAGGTGATTTAAATCCTCTGTAATCACGTTCCACAGTCCTCAGAACACTGTGAATGTATTCCTATGTAATTATAACTCCCTACATATTTAACATATGGTTCTTACTGTTCGTAAGCATATTTGATATGGCTACATTATTTTACTATCAATTTTTGGGGTAAATACAGTACTAGAGGTCCTTATATTTTCCCATTTTTCCCTAGCCACAATCACTTTTAATGCAATTTCTCATTCTTTTCCTGTTATCTTTAAAAAAAAAAAAAAACTCCAAAAGGTAACTTTCCTCAGAGAAATCATGAAGGAGTTACTAAAACTGAATGTACCTTCCAAATTTGGTTCAAAATAAGTTCACAATGATTTCTTTCTCAGAAACAGTTTATTTGTAGAAATTAGTTGGGTCAAGCAATCCACATGTACTTAAGCTGAAAACTTATAAAATAATAGGATAGATTCAAATAAAGGATAGATTCAGGGCATTTGTTCATGTTTGAAGAGTGTTTCCTGTCCCTCTCAAGAAACAACAGCTTTCACCTCAAGCACGTAAATCTCCATTACAAGAACTTGGAAAAATCCATCTTTATTTTTTGAAATCACAAAATATTTGTCTGTTTCTATTAAAACTGAATCATGGAAGGATTAATATATAGACTCTTTTTGGAATAAATTGCAATTTCTCTCAGTTGTTGCAATAGGAAAATTCAGGTGTGAGGGAGAATAGTAAAGAAAACTGGGATCTAAAAATTTCAGTGAAAATATTAACTTATGATAATACCACAATAACTCTATAATCTGATGGTTTTAAGGAATGGGTATTGACTGTGCAAGTGTCTGTCCACATGTATTCAGGACAGTTCTCTGCTATAGCATATGCTGAAGTAGTAGTCTTTCAGATAATTTAAACAGCTGGCTTTACAGGTACCCAGCCAGTTGTTAGACCTTTTCCCAAACGCAGCCATCTTCTGTGTTTAATAAAAATTACTCATTTTGTTGAGGGTGTTGGAAGTAGTGCTTTGTAAACCTTCTGATTAATGGGATGCTGGGCCCTAACATACAGAATTGAACTTTCATTTTGTTTTCACAAGATCGTTATGCATTAAATCAGAGGAAATGTCTTCCTCTCCCCTCATCTTAGTTTGTTGGCAGGGTGTAACTCCGTTTCAAACATGTGTGGGTTCCCTTGGTAATTAGTTGTGTGTTGCAAAGGAGGTCTGTAGGGACCTGGCTGAACAGGGAGATTCCTGGCTGAACTGGGAGATTTTGCTGGGACT
>NW_010561298.1:0-2653 GCF_000687285.1 Phaethon lepturus | reverse complement strand
AACTGCAGCCCGTGGGAAGGACTCACGTTGGTGAAGTCCATGGAGGACTGTCTGCCGTGGAAGGGACCCCACGCTGGAGCAGGGGAAGAGTGTGAGGAGGAAGCAGCAGCAGAGAGGGCAAGAGGTAGAGAAAATCAGGAGTGAAGCTGAGTCCAGGAAGAAGAAAGGTTGAGGGGAAGGTGTTTTAAGATTTGGTTTTATTTTTCATTGCTCTACTCTGATTTGATTGGTAATAAATTAAATTAATGTCCCCCAGTCAAGTCTGTTTTACCCGTGATGGTAATTGGTGATTGATCTCTCCCTGTCCTTATCTCGAACCATGAGCCTTTCATTATATTTTCTCTAGTTGAGGAAGTAGAATGATAGAGCAGCTTGATGGGCACTTGGCGTCCAGCCAAGGTCAAATTACCACAGGTAATCAGGCAGGAAGAGACATCAAGATGTTTCTGGCCCAACCTCCTGCTCACAGAAGGGTCATATATAGGGTCAGACCAGGCTACTCAGGATTTTATCCAGCTGAATCTTGAACAAGTCCAAAGTACTTGAACACCTTCAGCCTCCCCACAGTCACTGGGAGCTGCTGTTAGGTCCCCCAAAGTCATCTCTGCTCCAGGCTGAACGAGCCCAGCTCTCCCAGACTCTTCATACAGGGCAAGCACTTCACCCCCCGCACAGTTTCAGTGGTCTCTCTTGAACTGCCTCCACTTTATCAGTGTTTTTCTTGTACTGGGGTCACAAAACTGGGCACAATATCTAAGCATGATCTAATGAGAGCTTAGTAGAGGTATATAGTATCTTTCCTGGAACTCCTGCCTCTGTCCCTCTTCCTGTACTTCAGATTGCTGTTGGCCTTTTTGCTGCCAGTGTCCCTGTGGGCCTATGCTCAGCTTTGCCTCCCAATAGAACCCCAAGGGCCTTTTCTGCAGAGCTGCCCTCCAGGAAATCAGTGCCCAGCCTGTGCTGTTGCAGGGGCTTGTCCTTTTAAAGTGAGGAACTCTGCACTTCTCCTTATTAAGTTTCATCAGGTTCCTGCTGGTCCACTCTGCCAGGATGTGCTTGAACGGTTCCCTACAGTTGTATTAAAACTTGTCCTGGTTTCAGCCACGATACAGTTAATTTTCTTCATAGAAGCTAGTGTGAGGCTATGTTTTGGGTTTGGGATGAGAAAATGTTGATAACATGCTGATATTTTGAGTTGTTGCTAACTCCTCAGGACAGTCCAGCTTCTTGTGCTGGCCTGCTAGCAAGGAGGCTGGGGGTGCATGGGAAGCTGGGAGGGGACACAGCCAGGACAGCTGACCCAGGCTGGCCAAAGGGATATTCCATACCATACGACATCATGCTCAGTATATAAAGCTGGGGGGGAAGAAGGAGGAAGGGGTGGAGGGATGTTAGGAGTTATGGTGTCTGTCTTCCCAAAAAAGCATTACGCATGATGGAGCCCTGCTTCCCTGGAGATGGCTGAACACCTGCCTGCCCATGGGGAGCAGTGAATGAATTCCTTGTTTTGCTTTGCTTGCGTGCACAGCTTTTGCTTTACCTATTAAACTGTCTTTATCTCAAACCGTGACTTTCCTCACTTTTACTCTTCTGATTCTCTCCCCCATCCCACCATGGGAGAGTGAGCGAGCAGCTGCGTGGGGCTTAGTTGCTGGCTGGGGCTAAACCATGACAAAACTAAGATAAAAAGCAACCCCTAATACACAAATCCTCATTACCTTTTTCTTCTAGTAATGTGCTTCAAGGGTAATCATTTCAGGATCTTTCCAGGACCAAAGACTGAAGAGCCTGTAGTTCCACAGATTATGCTTTTAACTTGCTTTGAAATTGGGAACAACATTTGTGTTTCTCCACCTGTCAGGCATGTCCTTAGATTTTCATGACTTGTATTGTAATGTGTTATATTTTGGATACTAGCAGGAAATTACAATATTTCCATTACAAACTGAGTACTCTCCTATAGTTCCTGATACATCCATGCTCATGTCTTTTCTCAGACCACTCTGTGAAAATCACTAGTCTCACTTGTTGTTTCACAGTTAAAATTAAAATTTGGTCTTGATACACTGGGAGCTAATAAGAGCTTGCATTGCCTTAGAAAGTGTTGAGGGGGAAAAGTCTTAAAGTAGCAAACTGACAAAGTTTAATGACAGAGGGAACTGTGTAGGTGAACCTGCTCTCCTAGTTGACCATTGAGATGAAGATATCTCCTGCACTGAGATTTTACTCCTCCATATGAGTTGCACCTTTCTTGTCTTCATAACCTTCCACTAAATGTCAACTTGCTGTTTTCTATTGTATATGCTGTCAGTCTTACTGACCTAGTACTCAACAGCCAGCAACAGCTGGTCATGGGATCCTGGAGTAGGCGGGCAGCTGTGGCAATGTGCAGAACTAGATTCCTCCTAAAAAACATGATTCCCTAATTGAAGCCTAGCTTTTCCCTCCCTGTGGTGTGGGACCAAGTGTGTGAATTCCCATCCAAATTGTTGCACCATGGATAGGTACATACCAAAATTATTTCCTTGTCCTGTGGCTTAGCATAGATTTTGAACTGGGAGAGAAAAGCTGAAAGGCCCTACACTCTCCTTACAGGATGGAAAATACTCTGTCCTGGGATATTCCACTACCTTCCTTGTGGTTAGGACACTTT
>NW_010561297.1:0-20014 GCF_000687285.1 Phaethon lepturus | reverse complement strand
GGTCTTTTCCAATCTTAATGATTCTGTGATCCTGTGAAACTTTACTCCTCCTTGAACTGAAAATTTTTAATTAGCTTGGGATGCAGGTATGGCTACAGGATTAGTGGGTGAGGGGGATGAAGAATGGTAGGACAATTGTGCAAGTTATTGCTGCAGCATGGCAGGATTGCAGTCTGCGTACATTTATAAAAGCTATTATTAATAATGAATGTTAGGACAAATAAAATTAAGATGTTTTCCACATAGGGAGAGTAAAAACCTAAAGTGGCAAACAGGACTGAAGCGCTCTAGCAAGGATCTCAAAAGTCAGGTTTTCTATGAGGTTCTGCTTATACATGAAAGTAAGCACCATTAGCCAGAGGAGAAGCCACAGATGCTGGCTGTCACAGAAGTCACAGAAATATAAAACCAGATCCGTTCACCAATAGATTGCAAATAATAAAACTGGCCCACACAGTTTCAGTGGATCTTAATCTCTCAAGACCATTTGTTCACTGTATTGCCAAGAGATGAAACTTATCTGTAAGGTTTATCAGAATTTTTTGATTAAATCACCTTCGCAAGAAACAGGAATTTATCTACCTGAAATGTCATTATATTGACTTTACTTATCTAACTAATATAGCTGGCCCACTACATGATTACCACAACGAAGCAAAGCAGCGTAAGGCAAAGCAGGACCTAGAGAAGCAAGCTATCATCACAGCCTAGCACCAAGAAGCCATCCAGCACATACAGTCCGTGAACGTGCCCGTTGTTTTTTCCTCTCGGAGGGAGTTCCGCGCTGTTCTGTTTTGTTAGAGGCATTACTTCATTTCTGCGTATCAACTCGACTCAAGGAAAACAACTCTGACTTAAGTGGAACACGGGGTTGTTACTGGCTTTTATTCAAATATCAAGGGGCTAGTTCCTGCTACTTGTAAATGAAAAAAGCATCTTTCCAGGACTGCAGTTACCTCTCACACTGAACAACGGGATACAAGAAGGCACAAGGCCAGAGAATGCGCTGGTTCTTGCCTCATGCAGCTCTCCCCGCCAGTGCAAGAGGGGCAGCAGGAAGGTCTGAGAAGCTCGGGAAGAAAGAGAACTTCACAGCCTGAATAACTGGTGGGAAACAAACGGGGGAAAAAAAAAAATCAGTAGGGAAAAGAGTTTGGGTGCTCAATACCAGCTGAAACAGATCGAGAGCCACACACAGAAGACACTCTGCTGTTTGATTCAACTCTTTCACATTTGTAGAACTCACGTACTTTTAATAAAGCCTTAGGAAGCAATAATCAACAGAATTACCCCTCACACTTTTTGTTTATCCTACACAGAACAATCTCCAAGGCCTCTGGTGCACAGCTGGCACCTAAAAATCAAATGGAGTAAAAATACCAACACAAAACCTGGTAATTTCCAAAGCCTCCAAAATTTAGAATTTTTTTGATTTTGGAATTGTCCCTTCTTTCGCTCTTGCTTTAAAGGCAAACTTCTGATATAAACACCACATATTCAAAAACCCCGGCACGGTCTTCACCGTGCCGTAAGCTCGACCCGTGATTTGGTAAGACGCGCGCAGCAGGACCGCCGAGGTGACACTGCGTGCGGACTAACGCCCCGACGCAACCCCGACTAGGCTGGGCGAAAACATCACAGACGGCGCAAAATATTTGCTACACCTCTCAGCTGAGCCTCCAGCGGGGATCCTGCAGACGCCTGCTATTTACTCGCGTGACGAGCGCCTCAAACCAGCTCTGTCAAGGCTTGCTGCGGTGCCCTCCTCGGTACGAGGACGAGGGCCTTCGCCAAGTGGTTTGTTGCTCAAAGAAAGGGCAGAGCTCGCCTAGCTTTGACCATATTCGAGAATGACATTAAAAACGGGTACATAATGCCATTAATGGGAAGATGGAGTCAAAATACGCACCTTAGTCACCCGAAAGGTACGTGAAGATTTGCATAGCCAGTACCTCATCACCGCTTCTCTAGCTATGCCGTGACCAGCACGGCAGTTCCTCTGGGGGACAGCGTAACAAAAGGAAGCACCTTTAAAATGTCCAGAGGTATCCCAAACCGAGCAATTTGCCCTAGGGGAAGAGGTTTTGTTGTTTGGGGGTTTTTTTCAGATACCTTCAGCTTTGCACAACTAAAAATACTTGCAAAAACTACAATAATTATGCTTCTTGAAGAGATTTTTAACTTCTGTTACCTTACACCATCTGCAGCGAATGCAGAAGTACCTGTAAGGTGGACAGAGATTGCACCTGGACACAAAGTGTTTATAAAACCTCTCTGTGCACAATTATTCTAAACAAAACACTTTGGTATGGTTTGTATTCAATAGACAATCTATCGAGGAAATAATGCACACCATAGACGTATCAAGACATACTGCTGACGCCCTTGTTACACACTCTTACATGTTTAATAATAAAGGAGTGAGTTGCCATTACAGAAATTGTAATAAATTTATATACCCACATGCCTGGGCTTGCGTGCATGTTCATGCACACAAGTAAAACCTATACAGATTACAGATTTTGTCTATTAAAGCTCTACAGAACTAGAGAGAAGTACCAAAGGCTGTGCAGATGTGAACCATCGGTCACTGCTGAGCGCGCCGCCCTAAGAAATTAAACCAATTTTGTAAAAGTTTGGGGAAAGCGTATGTCTTAAAGTCTCACCACCTCAGATGAGAGATTCCACCTGAATTCAAAGGGTAATGGAAACTAATCCACATGCTCCCAAAAGCCTCAAGGACAGTATCTAGCAAACACGCCTAATAGCTGCAAAGCTTCTAAACTATACTAACTCTCAATCAATACAAATTCAAGCACAACCCCCCAAAAGCACATTACCACCAGAAATATCTACGCTATTTGCACAAGTTTTTGAGGGAATGGGTAAAAAGAAATGCATCTTGGGGCTGTGAGTACCCCAGGCGATTTGGATCCTTCAGAACCTTCTAAAATAACAGATATTATACCCAAAGTGCATTCCAAAAGGAATTCCTCAGTACAGGTTACCTTCATTTTGACCCAAATCACTACAGCAGCCTTGCCTCTGTTCAAAGAGTATCTTCAGCAAAGCCATTATCTCCAGAAGCAATATTGCTCTGAGCGGAAAACACAAAAGAGTCTTTCATGTTCTATGGGCAGCCAGGGGGTAGCTCCAGGTTTGAAGCATTGAAGTACCCTCTTTTATCACCAGAAAACTCAGGGGGGAAGGTGAGCCTTTCAAAAGCCCTCCCCATTTCACAAAAAGTGCCTGTACAAACAAATTAAATCCAGGCACACATTGCAGGTAAGTGCTCAACTGAGGGACAGATGCTTGTCTCCTCATTACCCTCAAGGGGTAATTTTTGATCAGGTATAACACACTTGCGCCGTTATGAAGGTCTCCAAAACACAATCAAAAAAGGTACAGAAACTTTGTTTCCAAGTTAATAATCTATTTTTTTAAATAAGTTTACACAGAACAAATTAAAAAGATGACAGCAGTTCCCAGCCCTCCCATTCTGCTAAATGTTCCCCTGGAATACCACTGGAGAGCTGAAACGATATTTAAACTTGCTTCCACACTTTTTAATCGTCTTTTCATATTTGTAACACAACAGACACGAAGCAGAGTAGAATGCTGGCTTTTCCTGACTTAACTACAGCTTTCCAGAATGGCCTACAGTACTTCCTTGTAAACACAGCTGAGAATTGCATTATTAATACATTGTATGCACATCACCAAAAAGAGAAAACATTCCAGTATAGAAAGAAAATAGCTTAAAGATAAATAAATTTATAATCAGAGTCAATAGAGATCAATAACCACCTTTGCATTAGGAGTAACTTTGTTTTTTCCCCCTAGAGCATGTTATGACTGGATACACAAATGTGTTTCTCTATACTTGTTAAAACCAGCTGGTCATAGACGATGTTGAAGATGTCAGAACTAACAAAGGCTCTATTTCAGACCAGAACTCTCCCAGTCCATTAATCTGGTTCCAGTTCTGACATAGAGGAAAGCATATCTTTTACCATTCACTTCACACTTTTTCAGTTAGCATGTGTCTGAAAAGACTGCAGAGTCTACCTCTCCTGCTCTTGCTTTCTCCGTCCCACCCCCCCCATACACTAAAACATACTAAAAACATGATTAACCATCTCAATTGTACTTTACCATAAAAAGAAAGTGGTGTTTTTCATGATGCTTACACCGTATTGCATAACACTTACTCAACAGAACGAACTCCTGCCAACCAATATGTGCAAAAATCGCAATGGGAGCTGCAAAGGCCCAAGTGATTTGCATCTAATTTGGTTTTGAAAACTTGTCACTGTGTAGCTTCTGAACACTGAAATCTAATTTACATCATCTTATTACAATGCAATAAACTGCTGTGGCTTGGGGCGAGGGCAAGGAGTTATCACTCTCCAAAATCCAGCCAGCACTCCCAGTGTAACTAGTTCTGTGCATTCTGCCTACTACCTGTTGGTGGCCACCTCATCTGTCAGAGTCTGTGAAAAAAAGTTGGTAGTTCAGGTTTTGGTTGGGTTTTTTTCCTATTTGGAGAAGTATATCCAAGAATTAATCCATCTGGGAATACATAAGTGTTACAATTCAGCTTAACATATATTCAAGCTCCAGAGAGTTTGGGTTTTTGCTCTTTGTTTCAGCACGGCTGATTTGCTTCTATCGCAGCCTGCAGAACCATTAAGGAGGTTTCCATCAATGCAAACAAGGCACAGCACAGTGTACTTCGGTTCAAAGAAACCCACTTAACCATGCATGCCTCACACCACACGCACAGAGCCTTTGTTTATATCACCTCTCTGCTAGGAAAGGTTACTACACTAAAAAGATGATATTTTGGTACTACAAATCATGGCAAGACAGTCTTCCTCCAACATAACTATACATGGTCATTTTCCAATTTGCTTGCCCTGCTACTCTCATGAAATACACTGATTATGCTACATCATCTCCTGACTTGGTACGTCAGGTGAAGAGAAGCTACTGCTGGAATAATTTCAGTCCTACATGAGCCACACAAACTTCATTTGGTTTGCTTTGCCAAAGACCTGCCAAGGGCTGTGGAAAGTCCTTGGCACAGAAGCTCAGTGTACTCCATCTCAAGTTCCTGACCAGGATTGGTAGGCTTCAGCTTCTTGAACCATTTTCCAAATAATCTTACTGAATGCTTGAATTAACAAGGGTTTATGCCGCACAGCCACAGGCTTCCCTTCCCACAGACCTGTCTCTTTTAAAGGTATGAAGTGAAACCCCACAATTATCTACTGTATTACTTCTTCCTTAATGCCCCCAGAAGTAATACACAGCAGCAGCAATACCGCACAGATCGTGAAAAGAGTATCTTTCACCTCACAGCTACCAAGTTATTTCAGGTTTCGTTTCAACTACAAAATAGTAGGTTTAATTACAGTCATTATTTGCTTAGAAGTTTTTTTCTTCCCTATCTCCTTCAAACTTTGTTAATGTCTGACTGTTCTGCTCATAAACCAAGATGAGATAGATCTTTCTTTTTTAGAAGATCAGATAGATCTTTAAGAGACATTTTGTTTTCCTGAATAGCTTTAAAGAACAGTCCTTAACAAAATCATCACCAGTTTGTTAGACAGTAAGGAGACAACTTTATTTTCTAACAAAAAGGATGGTGAAAGACAGGGAGGAAACTCGCTCTGTTGAAAATAGGGTAGTATTTCTACTGTTGTCTTCTGGGGAAAAATGCAGAACACCCTACACTGAATTAGACAGTCAGTAAAACAGCACTGAGAGTGAAAAAAGAAGAGGAGACAATTTTCCCCTTTCTTTAAAAAGAAAAATTAGAGGAATGCAAGTGAGACCGAAGGAGCTGCCTTTTTTACTCTTGTCACTATCAAGGTGATTGTAATGACTGGGATGATAACTGCTAAGGAACGCACCTTACAGAACCAGCACCTTGATCAGCCTTCCAGCAAACTATTTATTATCTGTGAAATAAGCAGCAAAACCAATCCCAGCATTTCATGTGTTCCCCTTACCCTTTCCAAGTTACTTTCATAAAGGCACAAACAGAGACTTGTTAGAAAAATCTAGAACTCATCGGATATTGAATCCATTAGTGGCCATCTCGCAGGCAGCAATAACTTGCTTGGATTTCCAATTCAGTTTTCCCACTCTAAGACAGGGAATAATGCAACAACTATGTTTTAGATGCACATTTAACTGGCTGCTCCATCAGCTCTGTACTGAGTCCGTAAATGGCTTACTTTCCAGCATAATTCACATTACAAATAAGATCAATTGACCTTTAAGAGGGAGCAGGAAAAAAAAAGCAAACCAAAGTCTGGTTTAACTACAAGTACAACTTTCTGAAGCACAAGTTGCGGCATTTTCAATTATCTTTTATCAAATACTCAGTGAAACAGAGGAGATTAATTTAAGTGCACTTCAACCGAATCATTTTCTGCAGATTCAGGCAGTCTCAAATTGCTCGGCAACTTGATAAAGAGTAGAAAATCCTGCCCTTCTGTCATGTAAGTGAAAGGCAAGTACAAATGTATTACTACATTCATATGACACAAAGGCTTTTCTAAGATTAATATTATCTTAGCATTAAGAACATAAACATACTAATGTTTACTAAGTAGGATTTAGCACACAAGAGACAAAATCCTCTGTGCTTAATTTCTTGAACGTGTATTAACAAAGTCCAAGACTTGCCTCTAGGCATTTCCCAAAGCAGCAAAGAATCCATCCCTTCCCAGATGCAGGCGAGTCAGCAAACTCAAACTCCAATTTTTCAAGTTTGATCACTGTCGATCACATTGTCACAGAATAACTTCCACATTTTTCTTTGTTTTAAGATTAGGCTAACAATAATCTCAAAGATTGCTGGACTAATGGCACCACCATCCAAAAAGCAGTAACATGGGTCTAAAAGATTTGTTCCAAACTATCCCCCGCACCCCTAGATGCAAATAAAGTTGTAGTTTCCATCTTTCCTCATGCTAGTTCAGTATAGCATATAGAATTAAACCTTATAAGCTAAATACGCATATTAACTTTTAGCAGTATTAATTTTTGACTCCTGTATTGCTGCCATTTTCTATCTGACACACCATCACACAACGTGCTTTGGCAAAACCCACATCTTTATCAGATTCTTTCAGACCTCTGCTTTGATGTTACCTTTTAGAAACTTAATCTTACAGAACGCCTGTCAACCTGAAAACCAAGAGACTCAGCTACATGAGGGTAGTTATCACACTTTTAAGGACTTTCAGCTCAAACTCAAACCTGTTTTACAGTTGTGCCCTGCGGGATGTATTAAAGAATCACAGTACATGGATATCCAGTCTTCTTTCATTATCTGAAGATCTTACAACCTGTGTCACTGGCCTAATCACTTAAAGATATTTAAATATTACAATGAATACTTAATGGCAAATTCAAAAGGATAAACTCTACATTTAAAGCTTTACAGTCAAACTTAATAGCTTCTGATTTAACTCCTTCGGGGAAAATAACCCTACTTGCTAAATTACCAGTCTTACAAAAACGCTGTTTCTAAATTACTCGAGTCCTATGCTTACATTTCATATGTTGGTACTATCACTGTCAGATTCTACCCTGCCTGAAGTCAGGGGCAGATATGGAAGGAGATCTGTTAAATCGAATCACAAACTCTTAATCATCACTTGCAATCGGCAGCCTCGGCTGGCAGGACAAACAAACAGTATTGAATTTATGGTTTTAGTATTTCCCTCTTCTGCAGGCAGCCAAAATGATCTGACACATTTGCACACGTCAACTTCAGCAGCAGATGTCAAACAAGTTAAGCTGTTTGTCTATTTTCCCCATACCCCATGCGTAAATCCTTTCAAATGGAATCCCAGAACGTTTCCTGGCTAGAAGCTGTGTATGAAGCTGTGTTTTCAAGAGGGGAAAAAAATAAAAAATTGTTTGGGCTAATCCAGCAGGCAAGAAGAAATTGTTGTTCCTCACAGAAAATGCAAGGCGAGGGATGACGAATGGGTTTTCTGAGGTTCACAGAGAACGGAAAGAAAACATTGCCTATCCATCTTTTCCATACGAGGGACCATGCTTTATTTTGTAATGCCACAGCATAGATAAAACATATTATGCCTTCCTCTACAAATGATGGGCCTTGGCAGAGGTCCTGCAAAATAGGAGTGACCTAGTTTCCACAGCAGTCCCTCTCTCCTCAAACGTCACCCTGAAATTTTTGGGATGCACATTGGACCGCTTTCAAATTTTCTCTTCCCCGGGGGATTCCCCAGCAATGAGATGAACATACTGAAATCACAACTCCAGCAATGCTCACTCAGAGCAACTTCAAAACGAGCTAGGCTCAATTGGTCTGTGTCAGAGAGAGACATTTCAGCACAGGAGCAAAAGGCCTGCTTTCCAGGGCACCAGGGCTATAGACGAGTAACACCATGTTTCTTCTCACAGTGTGCGGGAGAGCTGCACGGTGTAAAACACTAACAGTTCACTCAGTTGAACTAACTTCATACGTTTTCCAGCAAAACACAATACAGAAGCATGCCGAAGATGTATTCATTGCACAAATCTTGCCACGGGGAAAAAAACGACTATCAAAAAGCAAAATATACACTTACGCATACATATGTTAATGGAGAGCGCTTAAAATCTTTTGTCTGGAATTCAAAATTAGCCAGGACATGCAATCACACTGCCTTTTGTTTTCTTTTTCCAGCACCACGAAATGTAGTCTGCCATCCATGCCATTTAACTCTACCTGATTACTTGAGAAATGACATTTCAAACACAATATTTGAAATACATTCTCTCTTCCAGTGTTCAGAAGCATATATTGAAAAAGCCCTAATGGCAAACCACAAGCATGGAATAAACACCTCTAAGGTGAGGTAAGGACAGAACAGGGGCATGCAAGTTCCTCTGAATAATAGGCAGATATAGTTAATTCAAAATACAAAAAGACAAAATAAAACCACATTCGGAAACAACCACCAACCTCTCCTGCAGCAGTAACAGGCAACATATTCTTTCTAAACAGTTTTTTTGGTGTAAATACTGAGCAACTCCTTAAAGATAAGTTTACACACAACGCCTATGTACAAGCCCTTCATTTCAACAGGAGGCTGTATTGCTTGCCTTTGCCTCAGTACCGATGATGCTTTTTCCTTCCCCTACTTCCTTTTCGTGACGCCTTAGGCTCAAGGCAAGGCTTATTCCTTTCCAGAATTGAAAATAACCCCAAACATCTGGTAGCTTGGCATTAACTCAGCACACCAAGGGTTGTCACGAAAGTCAGGCAACATTCACCCTCAGACACTCCGCCAAGAAAATTCCTAACATTTTTTCCCCCTAATATAAGGATTTCCAATTAGAACACCTCTCTTCCTCTTAGGAACAAGTATTTGTAACATTGCATGTCAGCGGGCAGGACTTCATAGCTGTCCTGGTATGGGGACACTTGGGGTTTGGAGTTGGGTTTGGGGGGGTTTGTTGTTGTTTGGGATTTTTTTGTGCTAACAGATATCCAACATTTCCCTATGTTTATGTAAACAAGCATCATGACCATAATACAATCAAGCTTTTTCTTAGATTGGGATTAACTCCCACTTTTAAAATTAGAGGCATGGAAACACCTAGAGTTGAGGAACTTTCTGAGCCAGATATGTTTTTTGTAAGTTGCTCTCAATGGATTTCCTCCTCTCAAATTTTTAATCCACTTTTTGAATTCTTGCAAACTTTCATCATAGCTTACCACAGCATTCGGAACAACTTGTGGTAGACAGTGCTATAGCTTAACTATGCTCTGAACATCTAGAATGTAGGCAACACCACTGTACAATGATGTCATATGACCTGTTCTTCACCTTTCTCCTAATAATAGCTGCCATTTCATTTGCCATGCATTACTTAGCCCTACTGAGCATCAAGCTCCTGCCTTCCCGGAGTTACCCATGGGAAGATGATCCTGGAGCGACAACTAAGTGACAAGAGCCAGGTCAGAGCCTAGCATGGCAGAGCTATAATTTTCTCACGTTTCCCAGTCCCATGTGCGCACTCACATTTCTCTACATCGAGCTTCATTCACAATTTTGTGGCTTAGTTAAGCAGGACTGTAAGGTAGTTGCACGATTCTTTAGAGCTGGCCCTTAACCACACTGAATAAATCAGTACTTCATTACTTCACTGCTCACCTGCTCTTCCACATCAGTTATACAGCCAACACAACAGGGAGCAGAAATCTCATCTTATTTTTCCAATACGTATTACAAAGTTTCCAAGCTTTCCACAGTTGATACTGCCTATGCCAAAGTGTATTTATACTTGGAAGTTACCGTTTAATTTGACATTTAGGGCTACGGAATACAGTGCTCTTCTGCAGGGGAAAAAAGCCCACTGTCTTACTCATACTCTTTCATTTTTGGCAGTCTCTCTCAGAAACACTTTGTCTCATCACAGAGATCATTATCCTGAGATGATGCAGCCTGCGTGCAGGAATGAGCTATGTGCCATAGTTACTCTCGCAGTAACAGACCTGATTCCAGTTTCACACTGTTACAACACATCACACTTCGTCCTTATTTTATTGCTTTTTACTTTGCTTAAAGGGAATGCAGAATAAGGAACTCCAACCTCAGGATAAGTACTGAGCCACGATACTTAGAAAACTAGAGTATGATGGTTTACATGTCATTTACACACAAGAAAAAGCTTTTTCCATGCTGACAATACACATTTTGGCTTTTGCCACCAGGTCTTCCCACCCATTTCATAAAATTTCAAGTCTATGAGCAACTGCAGTCTCACTGCAAGATGAACTAACAATCCAGTGGGCCTCTTGCCCCGATGACCTCGAAAAAACAGGCATGCATTTTGAAAAGAGTTCACAAAACAGACTGGCAGACCTGGTGAGACTTTACACACTTGAGTAAGGTAAGAGAGAGGAAAAGCCATCAGACAGTTGGGTGATTATACTTGAAAGGAAGTCTAATTTAGCAGCTTACACCTAACAAGGAGACAGTGCAGGGCTTGCAATTAAGTTACTGAAGATTAATAAAGGAGAAATGTCTCATAAACTTGATGTACACGGCTGAAGCTCAGATTAATATCCAAGACCTAACAGATGAAAGAAAATCAAAAGCCACAAAGTCAGTAATGAAACTTCCACTCAGCATATCTTTGTTTCATGCAATATATAGGTACAGTGAAAGATAATAATGGATTTTTCCTCTGTTCCCATCAGTTGCAACAGCTGATGAAAATATTTTTTCAGTGTAATGAAGAACAGGTACAAATAAAAAAAAATGGATGCAAGGATTATAAAGCTTACGGGGGCGGGGGGGGAAGGCAGTTATTCCCCTATACAGTGAAGTATCCTAACTATTACTCCTGCTAGTATGTTACACCAGTCTCCCACACTACAACATTAGATATTATCAAACATTTCAGAAGCAAATATGAGAGGCCAACATCGAAGGGCTACAATACAGAGATGGTATTATGATCAGAGATTCACGATTCTGCGTTTAAGCCAGTTCCAAGCTACTAGATGTGGTGAGCAGCGGTGAGGTAGACCCCAGCCCTGGGAGAACTGGTGCCATACCTCTCTGTGCCTAATTGCTCTTTCTGTTCAGACTCCTACTCGTGAGCATTTCAGAGGCCTGTATAAAACATTTGGCTGCCAAAATATTTATTTTAATGACTTTTCAACCCATTAAAACACGTTCATGACGGTACCGTTAATAACTTTGTCACACATCACACTTTCACAGTCTTCCACTGGTAGCGCATTCTCCCAGGTAGTATATTTTCAGCATTTCAGTACTAGGAGGAGGGGAGAAGAAATCATCCGAGAACTGTAAGCACGTGGCACAAAGGACGTGAGCAGCACTGGGTATCTAGACCTTGGCTTGTCGGCGGTGCAGTGCCTGTACGGTTCTCTCCCTGCTCGCTCTCAAAGTACACGGCTTCTGACAGTCAGCTTGCACGATTTTGTTGCTTTAGTCAGGCAGGGAGGGGAAGATTGGCAAAGGGAAACTGCAGTGGAGGATGCAAGGAGGTCAAACAGGAGAGAAGACAAAATCAGAAGAGGCGGCAGCCTGTGCTCCAAAGTCTCCCGTCACTTCAAATAAAGTGGCTGCAGAAAATCCAGCCCAACAGCATGAACTGATAAATGTGGCTTAACAACTTAATCTAAAGCAAAACACTGTCCTACATTCATTTTTAAGCTTCATCGTTTTACCATTTTCATTAATCCTGCATTGTTTTCCATTTATATTGCAGTGGGTTGACCCTGGCTGGATGCCAGGTGCCCACCAAAGCCGCTCTATCACTCCCCTCCTCGGCTGGGCAGGGGAGAGAAAATATAATGAGAAGCTTGTAGGTCGAGATAAGGACAGGGAGAGATCACTCACCAGTTACCATCATAGGCAAAACAGAATCGACTTGGGGAAATTAGTTTAATTTATTACCAATTAAACCAGAATAGGATAATGAGAAACAAAACAAAATCTTAAAAACACCTTCCCCACACCCCTGCCTTCTTCCTGGGCTCAACTTCACTCCTGAATTCTCTACCTCCTTCCTCTCCAGCACTGCAGGGGGATGGAGGATGGGGGTTGCAGTCAGTTCATCACATGTTGTTTCTGCTCTGGAGGGGCATGATAGAGCAGCTTTGGTAGGCTCTTTGGTAGGGTCAACCCACCACATATATCTTTAGATACTCACAAACAGGAGAAGTGCTGAAGCTGAGGACTGGGTCCAGTCGGGTCTTGAGCATCTCCAAGGATGGAGACTCTACAACCTCTCTGGGCAATCTGTGCCAGTGTTTGACAACCCTCACAGTAAAATATTTTCTTCTTACATTAAATGAAGCTCTCCGTATTTCAGTTTGTGCCCACTGCCTCTTGTCCTGTCAGTGAGCATCACCAAGAAAAGCCTGGCTCTGTTGTGTTTATTGCTCCCCACGAGCAATAAATAACTGATAGAGACTGGCAAGATCCCCCTTAAGCCTTCTCTTCTATGGGCCGAACAGCCCCAGCTCTCAGCTTTTCCTCACATAGGAGATGCTCCAGTCCCATAGTCACCTTCACAGCCCTTTCTGGGCTCACTCCAGTACACCCCTTTCTTCTCTTATACTGGGGAGCCCAGAACTGGACACTCCAGTGCTGTGTAGGGTTGATCCTGTAACTGGGTACTTCCTGCTTGTGCCAAGACACACCATAAAATGCTAGTGGAGAGCCATCAGCGATTCGTAACACGTATAAAGACATCAATTGATATTTAATAATGAGCAGAGTTCTGGATTTCTAGAGACTGTCCTACAGCACAGAGTGATGTGATGCACTACTAACTTGTAATTTAATATCACTCTAACGGAATAACGTTATCACAAACTCAGACGACAAATGAACTAAGCTTTCAAGTTGAAAGTTAGCAGAATTGGCCCAAAAGTAACAAAACCCATGAAAAGCGAAGTTACAGACATGGATCTAAATTTGAGTTAGCTATGCTCTAGTGAGAGCATCCACGCGCACTCCGACTCAAATGACTATTCTCAACTCGTATTCCGACACAGAAGTACAGCTATTCTGACATTGAGAACTGCTCACCAAAGGCAATCTGGCAACAAGGAACATTTATGTTTTCTTAATAAAAAGAAAAGCAGCTAGAAGAAGAAAGTCAACGGTGCAAAACAGTGCCTTCCTTACTCAACACATGGAACCCAATGGCACAGAAACAGGAGCTAGAATTCAGAGGCAAAGGCAAAGCGTATCACAAAGGACATGAGAAAGTAGGAGCTCAGGACAAATTAAACAGAAGCTCTCAAGGGGAGATTTCAGCTGTGATCACACAACTGACAGCGGTACCATGATGCATATGTAAACAGCAGCTGAACAGGTATTCATGCTTCAGGAATGCTTGGTCTGTAATATCTAGTGCTTGGTACGGACTTTACACTACCTGTTTTGTGACGAGCCTGTGTCCCACTGTCCCTACTAACAATGCAGAGCCAGCAGCTGAAACCTAGAAGAGAATCCACACCTACTCTATGACTCATGCATCACTAAAAGAGCTCTTTATATTTAATTGCAGAACCTCTATGTAACAGGAATAATCTATGTACTAAAACCACTTTTTTTTTATTTTAATGCTCTACGCTATGACTGAAAAGCTGGCAATTTTAAGCTGAGAAAACAAACAAGCAAACAAAAATCTTATTTTTACCTGCAGACTGAGCAGGTTTGTTCTGGAGAGTCTCTTAAAAGAAAGCATAACTCAAATCATGATCAATCACGCTTTAAAAAGCATCTGTTGATGTACTGTTGCAAATAAAGATCTCTGATGTTAGTTAGGGGGGAAAAAAAAAATCTCACCTCTAAGCACCAAAAATTCTCTTTTGTCACAAAAAAGTATTACTGAAAATCACTAAGGGCTAAATAAAGACACAGACTCAGTCTCCCAACTGTCATTTTCACTCAGCACATCATGTTAAACAACAGACACACACACACTAACTTAACAATAAACCTAGAACTGCTTGGTCCTCACTATGTATTAGACCACAGGAAACAGATTATCCACCCCATCACATAGTGCAACTACACAAAAGCTGCAGCATCGGCCTGGTCCTGTCAGAAGCTAACCAGGTAATTCTTTTAGGGTACAACTTGAGAAAATGTAACGTTTTATTGGGATTTAACCAACACGGGGCTACCTACCGCTCAAGCAAATGTTATCAAGAAGCAGCACTCGGTTTGTGCGACTCCCAGTTGTGACTGTGCCATTATTCTTCCAATAGCTCACCACGAAAGGTAACATCAGCAAGTGCTGCTTAGAGCCTGCTGTGCTCTCATCCCAAGAGGACAAAAAAAGCCCTAGCATAGTGTCAACAGCCAGGCTGGACAGGGCACACTCAGCAGGTTCATCAGTTGGTTATCAATAGCTGTATCTTTTCATGTCTACCATATGATGGAGAGGGAGAAATAAATTTGTAGGTTTCCCTAGAAACATGATAAACTGCCTTCACTCTGGTAAAGAGAAAAAAGTTCTGATTTAAATATACCTACAGAAGAATGGAAATGGGGGAATATTATTCATAAAATGTCTATATTTCTAAATTAAGAAACACACAAGCATGTTCTTGGAAATTAAAATTAGCTAATGACAGGTTTCAGGTATGATACTACTGCTTCCATAGTAAGGCGGCCAGTCAGCATTTCTCATTCTCTGTTTTAACATATTTTTTGCAATCAATTATAGCAGTAACAAAAAGATGTACGAGACCATTTCACTGAGCTGTATTCCCTACTACCCTCATTTCCTAATATTTTGATTTCAGGGAGTTATCAAGAGGATAAGACACGATCTTCCAAAACCTTTCACTTCAACACTGTATTCAGAAAACTACAAGACACAAATGCACACACACACACGTCAGAAGATCTTCACCATTTGCATACTTAGCCCTCACGCTGATATCCTGGCTCTTCAACAGTTACAATCAGTGCCCTTTCTATTCATATTTAATATTGCTGTCCATATGCCACAAACATCTCTTTAAATGGAAGAGACGCAAGAAGCCATTAGAAACTTCCTCCTGTTGAGCATTGACATTACTGTCACTGGAAAAAGGAGCAAGAAGGATGAACATATTCCAAATACATTGCACGTTCACAAGGAATAAAATTAATCCCTGCACATGCCCTTCCTGTGGCCACCACTGGAAACCAGTGCAAGACTGAGGAATGGCATGCCCACCTTCCCCTCGGAAGGCAGCAGCCAGGGAAGGGGAGAAGGCGCTGCCTGAGGGAACACCACGCAACGGCAGCGCTCGCTTGGGCAGTGACTTCACATCTACTTTAAAAAAATCTCCTGCAAGTGCCAGCCACGAGGATTACACAGCTTTTTACCTGCTTGACAGCAAACAAAGCAGTTGCCAAGATAAAGCAAAGTTACTGTGCACAACCCAGCAGGGTTTCAAACATGCAAGGGCAAGATTAAAAGGTAACAAGAATAGCAATAAACTACTACCCACCTCTCTCCTGCCATAAGACTACATTGGCGTCAAAGACACTCATGTTGGTTTGAAGGGATAAAGAGAAAAAGTAGATCACCTCTGGTTCTTTACGCGATTCTGCTGCGCAGACAGAGCTGCCTGCTACCTCCTGCACCCTGACATCGGGGCTTGACTTTGGCAGGGGTTCTCGTCCCCTCCTGGGTGCTTCTGCAGCACTCCCACATACGAGGGATTACAACCACCCACTTCTATCAGCAAACTCTTGCTAAACATTATCATTCAGAGTTAGCTTCAGATCATATAGCAAATCATAAACAACATATTTCATCTACATAATATTAATTCCAGCCATGTTTTTTCTCACTTTTCTTTTTCCTTGTCAGATTTTTTGGAACTGGGATGAAAGGCAGGCCAAGAGAAAAGGAGGTTTTAGCCCAACCCTCAACTACACTTGCATATGCAACCGAAACATCTTCCTGTCTCTTAAATCTCTCATTATCCACCATTAAGGACAGGGATTTACAAAGCAGAAATTAAGTGTCAGGTTTTAAAAATTACAGTTGCACATTGGTTTCAACATGCTTTCGTCACTGAATCCGTTTAGCTTGTTGCCATTCCCATGATTTTCTTGCAAAAGCAGGTTTTCAGTTTTACTTTATGTCTAACAGTTGCAAGAGTTGTCTGCTTTCTCTGCTGGGAGACAAAATACAGGACATTATGCATCTAATCTATAGATTTGCATAAGAAGCATAACCATCTTTTCACAGCACTCAGGAGAAAGCAGCTGAAACTCAGACAGATATATCAGATACATTCATTTCCAAGTAAAACACAAAATGGAAGAAGTCATGTTTTGGTCTGAATCCTTTTACTTCAAAAAGAGGACTAGGGGGATGCAGTCAGGGTTTTTTCTCAATGTGTTGGACCTCCCTTATTTTACCCAAGACCTCTTTACATTCAGTATACCAAAACAAGGATTGAAAAAAAGAACTCCTCTAGCTCTGCCTGACCCAGTTATAAAATTATAGTCAAGCCATATTTAGACTTCCAGAGATGACGTAATATACTGAACATCAAAGCTAGACCAAACTATTTCTCCGTACTTTGTTAGACAAACCTAAAAGTTCCTTCAGTCCAGAGGCCTGGCTCTCATACAATCTATACATTTCTGGCTCTATCAGGAACCTGCTCCATGACCGCAAGCAAATTTCACCACTCTCCCATACTCCTTCCTTGCCTACTCTGCATTTTGCCTGAGAACCCAGGCAAACCTGAACCCAGATCACAAAACCACCTCGGTGACCATCCCAAACAGAACTACATTAAACACCTTTTCAAGTCCCCTTAAATTTTCCATCAGTGTGACAAATGCTGAGACGCTGTCCTAAAGTAGAACATGCTCCCAGAGCACAGCCTTCAACTGCAAGACCTACAGATGTGCATGACTGATCTAGCGTCTTTACACTCCCTTTACCAGCAGTTCAACAGCACGACCGAGTTCATTTTAAGGTACGAATCTTAAATAGGCTGGACGATTTGTGCCCCCCATGCTTCCACTAGAAAGCAATTAGCTGAGGTAGAGACAGAGGGCAAGATGAACCCAGCCCCAAGCCTCTATACATACCTCACAAAAGGCCTATAGCTGCTCCCATCACACAGTGCAGCAATAGAGTCAGCTAAAAGATTTGAGTCAGCAGAGCAAACCAAACCAAACACCCCACCGGTCACAGTCCACCCTCCGGTTACATACAACGTGACAGGAGTACGTGCAAATCTCCAGTGGTAAAAGCTGGGCTGTCCACCTATTTGGTTGAAACGCTTACATGACAGTAATCAGAAGTGAGCAGCTTTTTGTCCTATCTATGGGTCTTTCTGTGAATTTATTTTGAAGAAGATGGCAACCACACCACCCACATGCATAATACCTGCAGCAGGAGAAACTGTCAACTTCCACCAGCCTCCCACCAACACCACGGACACCATCTGAGCTCTGAGGTTTAATCTGAATGAAGGCAACCAACCTCCTGAACCACGCTCAGCAAAACGTATTTTACTTTTTCCCTTTCAGGAATCCCTTCTTTGCCCCTCTATAAACATGTTAGAACATTGCTCAGAGTGACTAGCTCTTTTGGAAACAGATTTTTTTTTAAGTGACATGACAGACTGATCTGTGAAGAAAGCAAAATTAATGCCTTCATTTTCAACCTATACTCAAGATGTAGCTTTCTGCACATCTATTACTAGACAGCAAAAGTAAGTATAAAACCCTGACAGCATGATGAATATCAGTTAGAGATAATGGGTACACTCTAAATGCAAACTTAATTAGAATGGAATTGAAAAGTTAAGAAGCCATAAAAAAACATTAATAAAATATTGCCAAAGAGTACAGATAATGGATTAAAAAAAAAAAAAGGTCCTACTCTTTCTCCCCTCTCCAAGCCTCTCCCTGAAGTCTGTTGCTTCTATGGACATATCTCGCTCAGTTGTTTGTTGGACTGGTTGAGTGCTGTAAGGCTTTGCTCCTGGGATAAAAATCTGGGCTAAGTTCTTCTTCTTCTGGTATAAAAAGCTTCTACAACGAAGTAAATTCTTCAAGGACAGAAACTATTTCCTCCCCCACCTTGCAGGTCTTCATCTATGCATCTTCCAGTTGCAGGTGAGGTCACCTTTCGAAGCAATATGGTCAAGTCCACACCACTAAGCTTCAAACCACTGCCTTAAGACCACCTACTGATGTAACCCCCAGCTGCAGCCCTGTTTTAGTATTACACTTGCTGTAATTCAAGAGAAGGATTGTACCATCTACAGACTAATGCCTTGAAAACATAAAGCAAAACCAGCCTTGCATGTGAAATACCTTTAAATCACAGGAAATGTGTGACTGGCCAAGCAGGAAGTTTTCTCAATATTTCAATTTTACTTTTAAATTTGTGTTTTTATTTTTTTCTTTTAAAGGTAGTAACAGATATTCAGTAACCAAGAAGAGCTTTTAGAGATGCTGTCAAGACAACAGTCTATGATTCCAGCTTTCCTCAGAGCTGACAAGAGAAATTTTCTGTATTTCTATTGGGTAAAATTAGAGTCACCAGCCCTTAAAAGGGGGACTCTGGCATTTAATGAGCCCTTCTTCCCCTTTTGCGTTCAACTACTATAACCCCGAGTTCAGAAGCACCACTGCAAGTAACAAACGGCATCATTTATTACCACCTGAAATAAGCAACACACTTCATCTGGAGGTCACTACCCATTTCATTTGATCATCATACCGTTAAAGATCAATTTATTCATTTGGCTTAGTACAATGCAAAGTTTTGGAGTAGCTGCGCATTTGCTTGTCCTCAAAAATCAATTATGAAACTGTTCTTTTGTGCAAATGCTTTATTTAATCTCTTGCTCACTGTTAAACTTAATCACCAAAAGAAAAACAAAGACAACTCCCTGCTATCAGGGAATACCGTAGTGAGGGCTTTCGATGTATGTTCTTTATACTTATATTCTTATAAATTATGTACGTGAGAAGCAGATGATGAGCGGCAATTTAGCAACACTTCACCATCTGCTATTTGCAGATCTAGTCAAATTCAGAGAGTTAATTAAAGATTAAAGACAGGGACCGATACTGTTGAAGCGAAGAGCCACCTTCTTTCCTGTTATGACCATGAATAACTTTGGTAGCTTCTTCCCACTCAATCCAATACAACCGTAAATCTGCGACGTGGTTAACAGCAACACAACTTGCATTCATAACATACCTGTGCACCTTCTGCTTCAATTGACAAAAAAATACTAAAAATCACATCAGCTTTTTCAGAACGCCACAATCGCAACAGGCTACCCAAAGGAAAAGAGCGGAGTGTTTCCGCCCGGCTCGGAAGCGCCGTGACCCGAGCTTGCTCTCTCCCCACGGGTCTGAAAGCACCGCTCCGCTTCCTCCGCCGCCCGAGGCCGCGGCTGCGCCGGGCCAAGTCCAAAGGCCGCACCAGGCTGCTGTCA
>NW_010561296.1:0-632 GCF_000687285.1 Phaethon lepturus | reverse complement strand
CACTATTGCAATTGGCTATATACAAAATATCACGCGCTGTCCATGCGCCTCTCACACAGTCAGGATTCGCTGCCTGCAGGTGTTCCTGCGTTCCTTTGCTGCTTCTTAGTTGTTTACCACAGCTCCTTCTCCTCAAGGCTGAGCTGTGCAGATATCCATCTGTTTACCAGCTTCTCAATGCCACAGCTCCTTCTCCTTAAGGTCGAGCCGTGCAGGGTGATCACAACAGAAAACCCTGACAAGAAACAATTAATAGACGAACTAACAACACAGTTAGTTTCAGCTGGTTTGCAAATTGCTCCTGAAAAAAAACAACATAAACCACCATGGAGTTACTTGGGGTGGAAAAACATGCAAACAGCCATTTTTCCACAGAATGGGATGTTGAGAACCGAAATCAGAACATTGAACGATGTTCAAAAATTAGTGGGAGATTTGAATTGGATTCGTAATATTTGTGGAATAACAAATGTAGAAATGACACCATTGTTGAATCTGTTATCAGGAGATTCAAACTTGAATGCTCCTAGAGCATTAATGCAAGAAGCTAAACAAGCATTATCAGTTTTTAGTCAGAAAACAGCTACAGCCTATGGACATTGCAGAATATTGGAACAAGGTGTCCAGGTTGC